>NW_013665626.1:91745-102237 GCF_000517525.1 Limulus polyphemus
ATATTAGATGATTTTTTTTTGCGAGTGACTGAAAATGACAACATGTGTTTTTGTTTTATTCTGAATTTCGCGCAAAGCTACACGAGGGCTATCTGAGCTAGCCATCTCTAATTTAGCAGTGTAAGACTAGAGGGAAGGCAGCTAGTCATCACCCCCCACCGCCAACTCTTGGGCTTTTCCTTTACCAACGAATTGTGGGATTGACCGTCACATTATAAAGCCCCCACGGCTGAAAGGGCGAGCATGTTTGGTGGGACGGGGATTCGAACCCGCGACCCACAGATTGCGAGTCGAGCTCATTAACCACCTGGCCAAACAACATATGCCAAGCGTTAGATGTTAACTTCTAAATACCTTACCTTAGAACCATTTCTTCGTTAAACGCAAGTTTTAATGTTTCCTATCAATAAAATGGTAATCAAATAGTTTCAAGAAGTAATGAAAAATAATTCTTGTATTCTTAAGTAACAAAATATTATAACGCAAAAAAAAAGTGACAAGATGGGTCAAAGACATTCTATGAAGCTTTCAAATATTTATTGTTAGAATAATTAAAAATATAATTCAATATGGTTGAATGTTAATTTAGCGTTTGATAGTAGAAATACTTCGCTTGAAAAGAACTTTATTTTGAAAGATTTTTAAAAGAAAACATTGTACTACGTTCCAGCGATGCTAGATTCTGTAATGTTTTTGATTTACTGTCCACTTTTATATTATATGTGGTTTTATAGGGCAAACGCACAAAAACAAACACACATAGCCAGATATTATTTTCAATGTAAGATTTATTGTGTTGAAAACAGAGTATAATAATTCATTCAATATTTTGGGATTTCAGTAACGGATAAAAATGTTGCTCAATTTCTAAACAGTTTTTGTTTGAACGTAGGGTCCATTCGTTCTACTGTACATAATTTAAGTAAGTTAACTATTTCCCCTTTCATAATTTTTAAGGATAGTTGTATAATTTATAGCTAACTTAATTTCATAAGATTATTAAATACGTATTTTGTTCTTAATTGGACAGTTATGTTTAGAAGTACGTTTGTAGATGACATGTATAAGACGATACAAAGTTCGCCCCCATGTTTCTTTTCCAATAGTGCTTTTTTACCCACATAATGTAACAGAGAACCTGGAACCTACTTTATACAATCACGTATAGCCTTGAGCCGTAGCCTTGTACTCAGTATGTTTAATGATGGAGACATGCCGTGTGATATACCCTGCGGGTGTATTTATGAGGGCTTACAGATAAATATTTGAGTTTGCTTGTCCTGATTGAGATACTAAACTTTGTCATTTCTCTTATTTCTCATCGTTTAAATTCACAGCATATTTTTCACTGAAAGTACCAATTGTAGTTTAAGTTTTGAAACGATGCTAAAATGTTTTGAAAATTTTTGCACTGAGGAAGCTTTAAGTTTTACTTTTATTAGATTTATTGTTTTATTTTAGATTAAGTTCTCCTTTGTTAAGTTAACTGCATGCTGGTTTACGACGAGATCATACAAAATGATTACCAACTTATTCAAACAATTATTTAACATTATCATAAATAGTGGTGTTTAATACGGGGACCCTTTTATGACAAAATATATTAGATGCTCTGGAATATTTTTCTATATTTTAAGGTTCCTTTCAGAACTAAATGTCTACCAAACTTCGCAAGTATTCTAGGCGTACTATACTTGGGAGAATCGTTTTTGTACTAGTTATGAAAAGCGTCAGGAAAGTGTTTTACACCAACATTCTTCCATAAAAGGTGGTTTAGTAGTGTATTAGAGATGAAAACAGTTTATTTTCGCTGTTCTGTTCCAGGTCTAAGTTGATAATATTTGATTATGCTTGCAATCTTTTGGTAGGAATTACTGTATTGTAGGAGATCCGAGTTCTGTTAGTTACACGAGATTCACAGTGGTCTCAATTTATCACCAAGAAAGAGTGGTTTATCTTCTTTTGAGATCTGAGGACTTAAACGATATAGATTATGGGAAAAAACGTTCAGCAAACAATTTTCTCATGTGCTTAAGAGATGTGTTGGCGCGTGTTCGATTATACATTATAAGAAAAAGTATGCAGAAAAACACTCTGAGAGTTATCAATACTTTATAAAGTTTAAAAAAAAAATGAATGTTTATGTTAATATTCAATACTATACATAGCATATGCTTAATACAAAACAATATTACGTATCGTATACCAACTAAAGGCATAACCAGAAAAGAAATAGCCCTGGAATTACACTAAAATCATAAAGAAAGTTAATATAAATAGTATCTAGTCAATACTATATCTGTCGTATTCCAGCCGGCCTGATGAGCCCTGATATTAGGGCGAACGGCTTCGTTGGCACTGGATATGGCAAGTGTAGTGTGGTTGACATATTATTACTTTCACTTATAAGTTCTTTGAATAAAAGTTATGCTACGATGGAAACCTTGTAAGAATGGATAAACAAAATAAGAATAAATTATTTGGTTAATTAAGGCTATGAAAGTACCAGTGTAGTTTAACTTTGGAAAAACAGCCATTGTATTAATATCTTTAATTTTATTCATTTCAAACATTACAGAAAATCACGAGGTTTAAAAATGGTACTGATTAAGTTCTAGTGTACTGTTATGATCAGATGTTTTTATTCGAGATTAATTATACTCTAAATCTTCTAAAATTAGACTTTCTTTGGATATGATTAAAAGCAAACAATACTTGTAATCATGACGTCAACCTAGGAACAATTGGTATGACCAACAGTGACCTTATATGTGCTTTATATGCCATATGTACCAGGCCACCTGTCACAGTTGTGTTTCGGGTGTTCCATCGAGGATCCGAACACAACAGCTCGACAAACTTTCTCTGAATAAGATTGCTTGTTGAAACACCTGAACGAACATCTGTTCTGCACGAGGTTCAGTGAACAAAGCCAAGAGGGCAGTAAACCACCATATTTTTATAGATTTATCGGGCTTAAGGATAAAATGTTGAAGGACATGTATTAAAGAATAATTCAAAGTTATGAACTAAATAAGAGGTGCTTGGGGTACAGCGTTTTTATTATAGGCAGTTTACACAGTAATATCATAAGATATACCTGTCTGCCTTGGGCAGAGTATTATAGTTTAACGGTAGTTCTAAGAATATACGAAGTCTGTACTACTGAATATTATTCGAAAATATTAACCAATTTTCACAATTAGCATATAATTGTTACTTTAAAATACGAAAGATATGTTTTCCAGTGCTAAGTATTTGTAATCGGGTAGGAGTTGTGTTTTTAATTGTGTTTAAGAGCTATATAGTCATTATCACTGAAAAAACAACCGAGAAGAACCTTAGGAATGGATATTTCTAAAACTACTAAAAGTGTAATTTAAATGTTAACAAAATGGTATATTTATAATATGGTCTAACAAACATGTCTGTAATGTATACTCAGAACACAAAAGTAGAAGATCCTAATTCAGTAAACTTTACATGTTTTTCATGTATCGAAGCGCTTTGATGATTAGATAAAATGAATACTAGCTTATTCCCTAACTACCATAAAAGCAGATAAATTTTCAAGAAGGGGAGGTTTTCTTCTCTATATGGTTTTTAACAGCCTGTATTATTACCTTAAATATAAACATCATTCAATTTCCTGTTACACGAGTTCCCAGTAGACTCATGGGAATGTTCTATAACGCTAATATTCTGGGTTCAATTCCCCGCAGTGTGTACAACGCAGATAACCTGTTGTATAACGTTAACAACAAACAACAGTTATTATATTAATTCCAATATAATTTTAACATTAATTAATTTTGATACTGTAGATAACACGTATAAGACCTATAATACAAGTTTTGTTACTTGATATAACAGCAAAAATGAATTTTTTTCCCACATTACATTGAATAGTTGATTCTGAATTTATTGAACTCCTATTTAAAGGCATGTAAAAATATAACAGTAACTTATATACAGAACTAAATTTTAATTTTGATGCAGTAATTTGATATGTGACAAACGATTATTCTTTAATTAAGGACTATGCTATTCAGGCAATTTGACGTGTTTTTTTGGGGGGGGGGGTATTTCACAGCAGATTCTTTCAGAGCAGCGACTACTGTTTACGAAAGCTTACATGTATGTGCAGCTCTATGTATTGCCTAATGGTAAACTTTAACACCTAATTAATAAAGTAGGTTCTACCCTTAATAGGTCTAAATGTTTTTGAAAATCTCACTTTTATGACGGATAGGAAACTACGTGTGAGGATGAAAACTATTATTCATACATCATTAAGGACGATAATATAAGAATAGTTTTTATGGCAGTTGACCTGCCGGAATGGGTAGCCATATGTCACGCTGATCAGTACACACAAACAAAAATCTCATGTAAGCAATAAAGGAGTTATTATATAAAAGGTTTACGAATAATTTATAGAATCAATCATGATCTCCGTTACCAAGTGTTGGGAAATTATCATTTGCAATTTCTAGAAGAAGAATATAAATTTAGATATGGTTGGCATTCAGGTGATTAACCAAGTGTATAGAAATTATTGTTCACAGAAGAAAACAACCTGCTCAGCGGAAAGCTTTAGGGTTTATCAAACGTTAGATGTCTTGGCTCGATCCCGCAGCGGACACATTACAAACAACTATTGTGCAATTGGAGGCTACTTTTAGTAAGTAAGCAGTTGAATAATGTTTAGTGAAACACAACTGAATACTTGATTTTTTTTTATAAGCAACGTGTGTTACTTCGCCATAGAAAGACGAAACTAACAAAAACTAAGTAAATTGAAGGTGTAAGTCACTTGTATTTTGTTCCTATTTACATGAAGATAATTTGAATCATGAGCGAAATAATAATTAACCGTGTACAGCAGCTTTCAGGGTAAAATAAAGGAAATACTAATTGAGAGTATAAGGCTGTTCATAAAGATTTAAATTGTTTATATATATCTAAAGAGCAAACGACTCGTACAGTAGTTAATTCACATAATTACTACATTTCAAAAATACCTCAATTTTTTTTTCCGTTTAAATCATATGTTATATTTGTTTTGTTTTTTCTTGTTTTGTGTGTGTGTGTGTGATGGAACAAGCCGACACATGCTGACCGCTCATAACTAACTTCACGACAAAGTAGTAATATTCGATTGAGACTGGGTATGTCTCAGTAGTTAGCACACCATACTGTGAATCCAACGGTCTATGGTTCACGTCCTGTTGCCTCAGGATCATGCTTTGCACTTTTGAGCAGTGGCTGCATTATGAGAGTGACGGTCAAATCGCATTATTTTATTATAGTAGCACAATAATTGTTGTGGTTACTGTTGACTACCTGTCTTCCCTCTAGTCCAGCACTGCAAAACTATAAAGACTGCTAGCGCATATATTCATTGTTTAGCTTTGCTCGAATATTCGGAACAAAACAGAACGAAAAAATAGTTGGTAGACAAGCAAAAGTATATGTTAGAAGAATAATAACGGTATAAAGCATATGAGTAAAGGCTTGTCTTATGGGAAATGCTGCGTTCTGTTCAGAAGAAATATCTCATATGTGTATAACTCATCGTGTCATTTATTCCTCATAAGAGCGTCTGTGAAACCTTCCACAGCTGGCAGCCTTCCACAGAATACTGGCAGCTGCAGAAGCCTTTTCTCAAATATCACTAATTCTAAGTGTTGTAGCCAGGGCTTCGCGACATGTAGAGACCCAGAAACCTAACGTGTGACCAACGAAATCATTGTATCTTTCCTTGTGCAGCTAACCATATACACAGACACCTACCACTCTTCATTAAATATTTAACAAAAGTCAGCAAACAAATAAAAATATTGGTAGAGTGATAGACAGGAAGAGATACAGATATTGCCCTCAGTACACAAGAAGTATAAATATCAACAAGTTATTGTTGTAACTCAAACAAGCAGATATTCATATATTAAATAAAAAATGAACACAAATTTAACAAATAATTCTGATGAATGGATAAGTGTACGTACCGAAGAACGGGCATATCAAATTGTCAAATAGATATACAAGGTATGAGTATTTCTTTGTTTGTTGTTAAGCGCAAAGCTACACTATGTGCTGTGACCAGCACAAGTATCAAAACCAGATTTTTAGCGGTGTGTACAGGATGATTAATAAAGAAGAAGCTTTTTATACGTTGAAGACTAGATTGCATAAAGAAGACAATCACGTGTCGTGAAATTTAAGCACAGATATAAAACATAATAAATAATAGATACATTTCAATTAACTAGTTGAAAGAATAAAATACATTATACAAAAGTTAGTCTATAAGTATAAACTACTCTTTATATTCCATTGTATTGTTCACATCGTTATCGTAGTTTTATATACTGAAACTCCGGATATTTCTAAGTACTTTAAAAATCATTGTAACTTCTTCTAGAATCTACTAATTGAAACAAAGACAAAACATTCGTATGTTATATGTCAGATGGATTGTTTATAATTTCTCATACCCTGTTTATAGTATTTAAAGAGTTGCAACAAAGTGTTACAAAATGTTTTACACGTGTCATAATAAATAATATACTTGAAATGCATCACATAAATAGGTGCATATTACCTGGCGAAAGCAAACCACATACAGAGATCAGAATTAAAGGTTAACCTAGCAAACAATGTATCACAGTTTTGTCTTCTCATGAATGTATGTGTTCTATTTCAACTGTTAATATCATTCAGTGTATGTGTTGTGTTTATGCTGTTAATATATTTCAGTGTATGTGTTATGTTTATACTGTTGATATCATTCAGTATATGTGTTATGTTTATACCGTTGATATCATTCAGTGTATGTATTCTATTTCAACTGTTAATATCATTCGTTCCTGAACAGAGCATATAATAAGCCAGTAATCAACATCATTATTCAGAAAGTTTATCACTAACCTTGCAGACATACATAGCACAGTACGGTGTGTAATATGTTGTTGTTTGTAGTTAAGCACAAAGCTACACAAAGGGATATATGTGCTCTGCCCACTACGGGTATCGAAACGCGGTTTCTAGCGTTGTAAGTCCGCAGACATACTACTCTGCCACTGGGGATCCTCTTCAATATGCACTCAAGTGTAGTCTCTTCCGTTTCTCTTCTTTTAAACAAACTTACTCCTTTCTGCTGTAATAAAAAATCGTTTTTTACTTTCACGAGGGTTTCTTCCATATCCTTATATTTTTTGGAAATAATGTATATGACAATAGTTCCAAATTTTATCTTTATTTTCATTCTTCACAATGAGTGTCAAATATATTTAAAAATACATAAACGTTGTGCATATTAACTGTTTACATCAATTAAATATGCACGTGTAAACAAAGATATTGAATATTGTTTGTCTACTGTTCCGTGTAACCTTTTTTTTACACGTGCCGCTGTTTTAGTTTACTAAGATATCTATGAAGTTTGACATTTCAGCAAAAAACGTTAAGTATTTTGGCAGAAAGGATAGATCACGACGTGCTCTATTTTTTGAAAATATTTAAATAATATTTCATAATTAGTTTCCTTAATGTGGACCTTTATCTATACATTTCCCAAATCTGTGGTCGTAGTTCTTGTTTAGTACATATGTGTTTAGAGAAGCTGGAGTTAGAAGGAATATTGATGTACAGGCTAAAGCCTTTGGGTGATGAGAACATCCCCACGTGCAACCAATATTGGATTATTAGGTACTAATGATGAGAATGAATTCTTCCGACCAGCTGGTACCTTTATGTGTCGATAGTAGAATTTTTAAGGCTTCTGGAAGATATTACAACTGAATTTTCGGTGGGGTATCGTTTTTTTTGGGGGGCAACACAGAAATATAAGAAGAAAACTGTGGAACTATATCATCGTTTGAACCATTCAAAACGTACCCTAACCATTCTCAGTATAGTCCTATCATCTAAATGCAACGTATAATAAAGAAATGTTAAAAAGAACCTCGTTGTAAATGGAATTTGGCACCCAGTACAACCAAGGCATGCTGCAGCCTAGAGCATGGGAATTGAACCACGTGTTTGGAAAGTATAGAAGGTGTATATCTGCATTCATTTCATTTCTACTAGAGAAACCGTGCATATCCACGCGTGGAATTGTCTGTTTGATCTGTTCTTACATACGTATGTTATGGAAACGTACTTATGTCTCTTTTTGTCACTTATAGTTCTCATCATTTTTTTGAGTTTATTCTTTATCTGTTGTACTAGTAAACAAACATTATTTCAGGTTATAAATAATGCATAACTTCAACGGATAAAAGAAGACCACTACCGAGCATTCTTTCTAGCTTTTATAAAAACATAATCAACTTACATATAGCTTAGTATTATCAGTTTCAAGCTTAAAACGTGTTATAGGAGTTTGAAAATAAGAAGTTTAGCATATAGACAGGGAGATCTTTTTAATTTTACGTTGTTGTGAAATTACAATTCGTTAATAAAGACATATGTTTATATTTTAGAGATATTTTTGAACTCCTCAGTTATGTTTTATATATATATATATATTGTTTATATCATATATTAATTCACGTTGTGTGTTTGTTTCTTTTCTGCGAACTCCTACCACAGTTTTAGAACTAGAAAAACCAGGCTCGGCAGGCGGACTAGGGGTGGCTCGAAGGTGTGTGTGTGTCTTTATCTACATGGTGTAGTACCCTACCAAGGGAGCTAAAATGCACACGGAAAGTCGCCCAGGCACGATAGATTCTAGATATAACTTTAATGGGTCGCTGATCCTGAATCTGACATCGGATTTTCTATTCCTCACGATCCTTGAGGCGCCATGTTTGAAAGTGTGTTCATATCCAGACTCACAATTTAGCTGGACCAAACGTGCCAAACATGCTAAAGTACCACGGGCGGATGTCCTTACAGGATCTGTTTTCGGATAAGGACCTTGTTTGTGGTAGCTACAGACGCAATTGAGGATAATAGAGGAGATAATCGGTGCATTGGGGCCTCTGTGAATTATGGGGGGGGGGGCATTTGAGACCCACAGCAGATTGTGGGTATTTCATGCTAGTTATCTTTAAACTAAAACAGAGAAACATCAGGATAATATATGTGAGTGAAACATCAGGAGTGGTGAAAAAGGGAGTCTGGGGGATGACACTCTCTGTACTACATTATTTTCGTTTCTTCTATAGTCCACTTGTGGTTTCAGTGTAAGACACCAAGACTACCATACACAAATAGAGAAAAGTTTTATTTATTTACAAAGAATAGACATAATATTATTATTATATTCAAGACTTATGGAATGTAAGTGCCTTCTTTTTATGATTCTTTCACCTTATGGGAACTGTTGTTGATAGCAATCAACAGAATCTATACAGCAATCATTGCGGTTTCTCCACATAAATGCTCCTCTGTATTGCACATTGTTCAAGATCATTGACCTATAATAAAACATCGGAAGTCGCTTAGCCGTCGGTGAATTGAATTCCTTCTAGAAGAAAATCAAAGATTAAATACTTGAAAGTTCTCTCTTATATATTATATCTATTGGTGATTTGTCAGTTATGTGTTTTGTTATATGTTTCCCAAACTTTATTAGATGATGGGAAAAAAGAAGATAAAAACAGATTCATGAAACCTTGCAGCTAATTTATCACTAAAGATAAATAGAAAAAGTCCAAGTGTAGATGGGAATATCCATTTTGTTCAGAAATCCTGAGTGGGATCTAAAACGTTCTCGCAGATACATGTGGCACAAATCCATAGATAAGGCAGAACACACACAAGGAGACTGTTCATACGACAAGCTTTGTGGCACTCTTCAGGAAAGTTTATCTATCTGCCTGTCTGTACGTCTACCCTGTTACTTTAATTGTAAATTTTCAATATAAAATAATCCACATGTGTTTTGCCAGCACTATAATTAACAAAGTCTAGAAAGTTGGTTGTATTTGTTTTAATTATTGCAAGTTAAATAACCGATATAAAAAATTCATATAATGACATATTTTATTTGTGATGAAGAAAAATGAGGGAGAAGGAAAATAGCGAATGTGCGTAAAAGAGGTTTAATGATTTTAGAATATTCCATTCATTGTATTCTGTTACCAAAATAATTTTCATAGTGTTGTTAATGTTACCTAAGTGTTTTAACTGAGACGTTTCCCTTTTTGAAAAACATTTCAAATGAAAAACAGAAATTTGATCACAACTTGTTAACTTATATGAGCAATTAGCCTCATGTTCTTTAAACAAAAAAATTTGATTAAAAACATTAGATTGTTTTATAGAAAAATATACTTAAGTAAAACAATAATTATTTCAGCTTTAAAGTTAATTTATATAGATGCCATTAAAATATTTTTCTTATTTCTAACCACAAAACATTAAATATTTGTTTGCATAATTAAGCATAAAAAATTGTTGGTTTGCAAGTTATATTTCTGAATTTGTTCGAATTTACAGAATTGTTTGTTTGGAATTAAGCACAAAGCTACACAATGAG
>NW_013665626.1:103181-115592 GCF_000517525.1 Limulus polyphemus
CCCACCACGGGTATCGAAAGCCGGTTTCTAGCGTTGTAAGTCCGCAGACATACCACCGTGCCACTGGGGAGCAATTTACAGAATGCTAACTAATTCCAGCCTAATTTAAATTATAAATCTTACCAACTTTAATGAGTCTATCTTATTGATTGCGCTTATGGAATAAAGTAATCACTAAACGAAATTAATTTCTTAACGTGCTATTATAATTTCTTTATATAGGCACTTCCCTCTGTTAATAATTTATTTTCTTGTTTCGTTCTGCGCATGCGTAAAATAAGATCGATTATTTAATGCGCAATATACGTCTGAGTGTGCCATATCTTACAACACTTTATATATCTTAATTAATAATCAAAATCGATACGTTTTCCTTGGGCGTTTTGTGTAAAGATCATATATGAGCATGTCAAAGACTAGTTTAAATTAAACTTCACAGTAAATAGTAGCACTCCTAGTAAATAACAAAACGCAAAGCCCAGGGTAACCTGTTGATGGTTTCATTCTTATAATAAAAATAAGAAATAGCTATTTTGTGTCTTATCTTTTTCAAGTTGATGGAGGGAAAAAGACAGTGACATTCTTGTGCTTAAACAGTGTTGTTATTAAAAAATATATTAGTAATATATATATCATTAGAATAGCTTTCGTATTTTCTTAATAATCATTCAGAAACAACTAGTCACATAGTGATAAACTCAGAAGTTGGGTTAAAACACTCGATTTAAGTTGAATCTTTCTTGCTGAGAAAAATTAGTTCAATCTATTAAACATGTCATGCGAGCATCAGATTGTTTTTTCTGGGGCGTATTATCATGGTAAAAGGAGGTCATTTTGAAAACACACTTTGAATATTTCCTGAGAATAAAATGATTCATCGAAAGCACATAAGTTAAAGCTAGCAAGGGAACGCTGTTCCAGAGCTTTCGAGTTATCCCTGATGAGAGAAAAGAAAAAGATGCTTTGAAAGATTTTTGAGTTATCCCTGAAAAAGAAACATGTTTGTGAAACTGCCAGGAAAACCGTTGAAACAGCAGTGACTTTCAAAACGCGTTCGAATTATCCCTGAAGTAGGAAAAACATTCGCATTAATTCTTTTTCATGATATAAGACTTGGTATGTTATGGACTTTTTGTTGAAGAGCATGTCTCCTCTGAAAATGGAAAGTCCTTCACAAAACTTCACAGCTTACCTTTCAGGAAACAAATAAGCTACTATATATTCGCCCTTGAAGAAAGTACGTTTTATCATTTTGTACTTTACAACGTATATTTCACTTTTTTTCCTATATGATCCGTAAGAATTTGTTATGCCATTTATTAATTCTTATATCAAGTTTATGTAAAGTTTAGATTATGATAAAACTTTCGTAGTGAAATGTAATTAAATTATCGCCAGAAATTATATTTGCATCTTCATTTTAACTACAAAGGCTTAATAGGAAATTTCATGATTTTTTATTGGCGTTTCTTATATGTTGCCTGTTGCTCATAATTAACATTATTTATTATTAATTGTGATTATTATTGTACAATTTTTAGCAGATCACCTAGCAGAAGCTATTGCATAGTTGAATATGCACTTCTGAGTAACAGACATGTTTAATGGAAAGTTCTTAAGAAGAGGAAAAAATGCATGAAACTGATTGTACAAAAGAAAATATTTATTCAAGGATCACCCATGATACATAATAAATTTATATTTTAAGCTACTCTTTATGCAATAGAACAATGACATATACTGCAATACAGAAAATTATTATCATAGCCTTCTGGGCTATCATGTGACTCAAGGCTATTTTTCTTTTCAGAAAGCTATTTTGTATATGATAAATAGTTTAGCATTTTCTTTCAGAAATATCAGATCCGACGAATATGCCTGATTCTCCAGACAGTAACGTGAAGGTGTCGGCCTCTAGTGGAAATATAGCAGGAACAGTAATAAATCACAAAGTCGTAGCTGCACATGGTAAGTTTTGTGGTTGAACTCACATTACTTATTTCACTGAAACCTAATTTCTAAGTTCATGGATAAAACTTGTAATGAAATAAGTAGTTTATTACCGTTTCCTGTAAGAGAAATGTGTTTCGATTTCAAACTTTGAAAGAACACTACATTTATATTGAAAAAAAATTCAATTTTCTTAATTATATAAAATCGATTTATTTTTTAACTCCTATTTAAAAACGTAATACACACAGATATTTTAGACATTAAATAAAAGATTCTGAAATATATATTGCATAAAATCATATGCTTAGAAACGTTTGAGATTCAAATTCGTTAAAAACATTTTTATTTCCAAAGATATCATTTACAAGCAATATGACGCGTGAATTCCAAACTTACGCAACAGACACTTATACTTTTAAGTATGGCTACTGCCATCTGGTGGAATAAAGTATAAACAAGGTTTTAATAAAGAAGGATGGATGCTTTCACATATTAGCTGCAATATTAAGCACTTATATACATAACAGCAATAAGTTATTTTATTTAGAAATGTAACCAGCATTTAGAAGGTATAGAAAAATTTGTGCCTGCCTGATTTTCTATATATATTAGCAAAATAGGTAAACACGAGAACAGAATCAACTGAAAATAAAATAAGGAAAAGTTAAGAATTTATTGCATTCAAAATTTAGTTGTTTCTACAAAACTGCGCATGAGATAAAATCAAATACAAGTTTTGAAAAATGAAGATTTTATGAAAATTGCATTAATTTGTGAGGATTTCTTAAAGGAAAACAAATTTTAAATGACTGTGAATGTTACTTATATCATTTTCGGATATTTTTGAATCGTTTTAATAAATTGGATGAAATATTTTTTTTAGTAATGGGCTATGACAGATATTAAACTATTTTCTTTTAAGTGTTAGGTTCATATTTTCACTAGTTTCTAAATGATTAGATATATTTTACTAGGAAATTGTAATTTGTAATATACTGTTTAAAGCAACTAACATGTTTAATTATTTGCTTTTCTTTTCATTTTATATGTGTACAGGCATGAATGGCAATCACTCTCCTCATGCTTCCACTGTAGGGGGGACCCCCTCTCCTCCAGTCGTAAGTCATGCTTCAAACTTTCCTATACCTTCAACTGCATCTATGACCAGTCAGGGAGATGGGAATTCTTCTGGTGTCCGTCAGCTCTGTAAACTCAGACGGTTTCTTACCACTCTTCAGCAATTCGGCAGTGATATATCTCCTGATGTTGGAGAAAGAGTACATAATCTTATATTGGGACTTGTAGTAAGTATATACGTTACAATTATTTAACACCAGCATTCACGAAAGAATAATGAAATTAAAATAACCTGTTACTTATTTCTTTTAATTGCGTATTATTTTACTATGGATCAAAATCACTTTTCATCATAGTCATGTAACAGGATCTTTGAAACAAGTACAGTATTAAGACACATAAAACGGATTTAAAACTATTACAATAGCAAGTTTTGGCTCTATTCTTAGAACAGTCTTCAGGCCAACCGAAAACTATGTTGAACCGTATTCTCTAACATGTTCAGTTGGCCTGAAGAGTTTTTAGAATGAAACCGAAAGCTTGCTATTAAATCAGTTTTAATGTGTTTAAACTATTTTCATGTGTCTTATTGAATTTTAAATTCCAAGTGTTTATGTCTCCCAAGTACTACGAAAATCTTCTTTCAAAGGCAGATTGTTACTTATCCGAATCATGGGTTGTCTCTAATATAAAATATGGGCTACAAAACATATTGCGAACTTCATACAGAATTTCAAAAGCTACTAGATTGTAAAGTTTTCTTTCTAACGCATGAGCATAATCTGTGGCACTTAATAATACCTAGTCATTTATTGCACATAAAAAATATAGATCATTTAGACAAGAAAAATTAATTACATTTAAAATGTAATTTGTACTTACATTTGTCTTTAGATCAGGATCTACTCAGTAAGCAACGTTCATCTTTCAGTAATCATTTAATGGACAACATATTTTTTCTTAATTGGTATTTTCAATATACAATTTTCAAAGTGTTTATGTAATTCCTCCATTGAAATTAGTATCTTTTTTTAAATAAAACTTCAATGACTTTGTAGAATTCCTCAATTACAATTGAAGAATTCCATCAGAAGATTCAGGAAGTGACGAATTATCCTCTTCGTCCTTTTGTCATTCCTTTCCTTAAGGTAAATCTAAGTCATATTTTATTGTAGATTTTCATTTAGTTTCTATTTCGTAAGATATAGAATGATATGCATAGTACTACTAATCACTTAATTTGAATCCCAGATTAATCTTCTGCATTCAGTTACATAAAAATTTCTTACAACGGCCAAAACCTTTGTAATTATAAATCTTTAATGATTGCATCTACTTTATTGCTACTTCACGGTTATATTGAGTGAAAATTAGAACTTAAACTGGGATTTTAACCGTAAAACGCATATATTCTTTTGAAATACATTTACTTCTATATTTGAATTCTTAAATACGAGATTTTTTAATTTACATGGTAATTAGGACTAATTAATGCTACTTCCTTATTACAAGTAATTGCCTGAAAAAGTCATTAATCAGCATGTAATATTAAAAAAAACGTATTGAAGAACTTAGGAATAATTACTTTGAATTTTTGATTTTTAAATAAACTAAGTTTGTCATGTTTGTTTCAAAACGTACTTTTTGAACAATGCAACTAGGAAATATTAAAGAAGTTAAATTTTTCTCTCTTGTACTTATCCGAAACGTTCGGCTTGATTTATATTCACTTTGGTGGAAATCATAAGATCATAATTTTAGTCTATTTCCTCTAACTTAATGTCTGGGTTCTGGTTTCAGTCCCACCTACCATTGCTACAGACTGAACTCTTACAGTTTGCTAGACATGCCAAACAATCACCTCAACAGTACCTTCGGCAGCACGAGCAGACATTGCTTGATAGTTCAGTGCCCCTTAATGGTGAACCTTTAGAAATATTTCAAACGGAGACAAAAGAAAATGGGAAAAGACGCAGTCCTTCAGATGGGTAAGATTATAAAAATGATAATAGCTGAATTATATTAATTGAGATTAATAACACGAATAATTTTTCATGCTAACTTTTATTTGCACTCTGTTCCCGCGAAGAATCGTACCCTTAATTTTAACGCTTTAAGCCGTAAACTTACCGCTGACCAATCGAAGGACAACATTATGCAATGGGTTATCTCTAATATAAAATATGTGCCACAAAATATATTGCTAACTTTATACAGTACGGAAGGCAATAATAAGAAATTTTTAAATTGATAATACTAAAATTCACATTGCATTTTTAAACTCTGTGCAATAAAATTTTATTTCACCAGTCTAAAATCATATATTTTTCTCTTATAGTTTTCCTCAGGAAACTGTTATTAATTGCTTTATGGTTAACTTCATACGAAATGAAACACACATTGTAAGATATAGTGTACGAAAGCGTATAAGCTATTTTTATTTAAGTATTGATTTTAGTTCTTTTTGGTGAAATGTATTTACCTATTTTCACAGACGATCCAAAGAAAATGATTACAGCGATAGAATGTCAGAAAGTCCACCATCAGCAAAACGACATCAACCCTTGCCCAGTCCTACAATGGGGTCGAGGTTAAGCCCTGGGGGAACAAAAAATCATATTCATCCGGGTATGAATTTTCGGTTTGATGAGCCCGGAAACATGTACAGAACAAGAGAAAGGGATCGTTATGAGCGATATGAACGTTTTGAGAGAGATTTCCATAGGCCTTACAATGGTGAGTTTGATTTATTTCGAAGTTAAATTAAATTAGATTGTATTTAACATGATTTGGACAAGTATTTATAATATGAAACAATTTAGCAAAAAAATAAAACACGGTAATTTTGAGATAAGTGATACTTTTAAGGCAGCTTGTAATTACTATTTCACATTACGAAATTTCGATAAAAAAACCAACTTTCCTTTTTACTGATGTATAGGCGTTACTATTAAAATAAACTTTCAAGGAAACAAGTTTGCTACAAAGACAATTTATATGTATCAGTTGCAAGTTTTACTTACATATTACAAATACTGCACAAACTACAAACTTGGTACTCAGAAGTAATTAATAATCGTACAAATAGAAAAAAAGATTTATTTTTATAACGATGAAACGACTTCAGTAAAATCCATAAGCAAGTTGCTCATCTAAATGTTTTTCTCTCGTTTCTTCAGGCACCTTACCCAGGGATTTTGTTGAGGATAGAGAGATGGAAGAAGAATGGAAGAATATTCATACGGTACGTATAACTACGTTTATCAGTGTCTGATACCAGTTTTCAAATTGTTACTGTGGCATGATCTGACCATCAACCCATGAATATTAAGTATTATTTGCTCGCGCAATCTGTTGCTTTGTATTTCTTGATCAGGAGCCTTAAAAGTAATGATCAAAAATACGACAAGTGTTAGATGAGATTAATTCTTACACAATGATAACAACTCGTGACATTTTGGGCTTTGATTCAGGCATTTATTTTGGTTCATTTTCATTTATCGAAACATTACTTCAGAAGCTAAAATTTATTTTCACTTTAAGCAAGATTGAGATATTAAAATAAGTAAAAACAACAACAATATTATTATGAAGCAGACTATTATTAGTTTGGTTCGGGCACATCAGATGAGCTTTTTTACATTATCATGCATAAACCTAAATAAACGGTAGAATTATTTTTAAACATATTTGTAAGTTATGCATTATTCAAAATACCGTGATCACACTGTATCTTAGCTCGAAGTATTTTTGTTTTAAAATTCGTAAATGAACTCATATAAATAAATGCGAGTTAAAGTATGAATATCCTATTCTTGCAGATGCTTAATTGTATTTTGGGAATGGTGGAGAAGACCAAACGTGCTCTGGCCATTTTGCAACAACGGAGTCAAGTCGATAGAGGTGAATTTAGTTTGTGGGGCCGACGACACCTAGATGGATCTGATTTTGAGTTAAAGAAACAGACTGGAGATATCATGGTTCACTATAAATCTGCCGAGGAAAGAGTATCAGAAGTTAGAAGACGAGCAGGTACTTAACGCCAAAAACGTTTCGATAATGTACAGGTAAAATTAAATGTACTTCAGCAGGGTCCCCGAAAGTGTTCTGTTTCAATAGTAAATAAAACCAAAATTAAGAGTAACAAATATTTTTATTTTTGTATTGAAGTTCATATGCCTTGCTGCGTTGTAGCCTACAGAGTGCATTATTATTCTCGTGATTCATGGCATGCGCTCGTTTTACTGACATCACGACAGTACAAATTGCAACGTTAAGCGTCCCTTATATGATGTCATTTTAGTGTATATTGACTGACTGACAGACAACACACTACTGTATAGTGGTGCGAATCATTAAAACAGATTATCCCTATAGGTGGCCTTCGGCCCCCTTTCGGGTAAACTACACGTACTTTATAGAAAGCAATAAGACATCGTAACTTGAACAAAATAACATTTACAAAAGCATGGCAATAAAAATCTTGGCAGTACAATATAACCCAAGAGCAATGGAGTCATATTAGTGAAATAGTACATGTACTATTGCTTTGTTATATGATTTAAGTCCGCAAGTATAAAATACAGCGATATGCTTTGCACACCATTTTGATAATGTAAGCATATTTGCTTGTCAAACAATATAACGTGATTAAAATAACAGTGAGCTTATGGTTTATATTATTTTTTCTGTATTGAAATTTAAATGGTGACATGAATTTAATAGTTTTGAAAAACTACTACTTACAAGTAAACTAGTGAAAAGTGTAGAATAGAAATGGAGAATTTACTACTAAGATCGAATAGAAAAACTATTGTGATATATTTAATGCTTTCATTATCGGCGATTCTTTTGTTGGGAGGATGAAATCCTCTAATTACCTAATAAAATGATTAAAGGTATAGCGGGCCTTTATCGACTTTCCTATTGCGAATCTGAACAAATACATAAATTCAAGTACGCTTCTTGTACCTGCCAATAATAATCGACTTCATGAGGACACATGTTCACCAAAATGACTCCATCCATTTGATTCCAGAAGAAGCCGTCAATGAAGTCAAGCGACAAGCTGTTGCTGAGCTACAGAAGGCCGTTTCTGCAGCAGAAACCAAAGCAAGCGAACTAGTAGCAACAGAAAGGGCAAAGATGGAGAAGCTAGTTGGAGAAGCAAAGCGTCAAGCAACAGAAGAAGCTATATCCAATGCCAATAAACAAGAAGATTGTACTGAGGTATGTGCAATAATGCCCAAGAACTAAAGACGCATTGTATCAGTTCTTGGAGTTCATTATCATCTTCTGTGTCGATCAACCACCTCCAATGGGTTTACTTTGTTTTCATATAATAATGTTTATGACATCCTGTACCCCATAAATTGTTTAAATGTTTTATTTACGTTATATTTACAACGTATTATATACAAAGGTAAAAAAAGAAAAAAGATTTAAGCGTTCAAGGTAATAAAAAAAACATGTCAATATTTACACTCCTATTAAATGCTGTCCTGGGAAAATTAGTAAGGTTTATGAAATATAAGAGAAATTTTTAAGAAATATGTGCGACGAAAACTCAAATTCCTGATATAAAATGATGAAAATAAATTTAAAATCCAAAACAGAAACAAAACTGAGTTTTTGTTGCGAATTTGAACTTACCTTTGTGAATTTTAATTATAATCATCCACTAAACAAAAACGATACAGAAAATTCAAAGACTGTTTTTAAATGTGGATTGATAGGTGAAATGAATATGTTGAAGCGCAGATTTTTTCAACTGAATAGTGATATTCTGATATCTTTCGAAAATGTTAATTACAATTCGTTTGGAACAGTACATTCATCTATCCTCCCTCCTTCCCCCGCAAACAACAAACTTTGGAATTCTTCAGAGTTCCTTTCATGTGAAACTTTTAACAGTTTTACTAAGCTTGAAATAACATACGAAAATATTGGTTGGTGTAAGTTCAATAAAGATAAATGTATGCGTTAAAAAAAATAAATAAAACGATTTATATCAAATAACAGAGAAGTAGAGACTTGTGAGTGCCACATAGAAATCGTTTAGAATTAACACTTCTAATCAAATTACGCGAACTCTTTGCATACTAATTTTAAAGACTGTAGTTTATGATTCCAGATTAGGTTCTTAACAATGGACGTGTATCTATGTGTAAAGCTTCCAGTAATATATTAAATATGATTTCAGATTTATTGTTGATGTATTTCAGAACTGCTGGAACTGCGGTAGAAAGGCTAACGAGACCTGCAGTGGATGTAATGTAGCAAGATATTGTGGTTCGTTCTGTCAACACAAGGATTGGGAGAATCACCATAGAATATGCGGTCAAGGATCAAGTCCAGCAACGGTCACTTCAGGCGGAAGTCATATTACACAAGTCTCTATCAGTACGACTACTATCTCTTCAACAACACCAACTCCAACGGGAAAGAGAAGTCGTAGCCCTACAGTTGTGAGTGAGCAGAAAAGCCGGTGAATTAAGGAGCTACACTTCTCAGTCATGTTCATTGTAAGAGAAAACGAGAATGAAAAGAATTTATACTTATTCTGAACATAACAATATCACCGTGCGGCGTTGTAATGTTTGTGTCAAGACAATAACATTAGCAAAAAGTCATAAAGATATTTAATTAAACATGCTTATTAGTATGGTAATTTTGTTAACTGATTCAAGTTAGAAGTAAAAGGATGTTTATATAGCTAATACAGTTTCTTCTCCTAAATCCACAAAGATGGATAAAATGAGGAATTTGATGTATACTTGGATATTGTTTGTCTAATAACATTTAAACAAATGTCCACTAAATAAGACGTGGTTGACAAATTATATGTTAGCTTATGTAAGCGCTACAGTCTGTTTAGTTCGACATTGAGTCTAATCAGGGTTAGCTGATATTAAGCTCAACCAAAGCTGGTTGGCGTTGAGTCTAATCATGATTAACTGATGGTCATTTACACATATTTCAATTGTACAGTGTCATAGATTATAGTATATTCATCACCATCATCTCGTGATAGAACCTGTTATCTGCTCATAGTTGTATTTATTCCGGAATTTGCTTGTTTTAATGTACACGTGTAGCCCTACATCCCTCAGTAATTTCCTGCAGTCATTAATGTACGTGCAGTATCCTATAGTCCTAGTACTATGTGGTGCAGGAAAACGAGTTTATCGTAAGTATGTTAGATATAGGACATCGCCCCTAGTCATGCTTCTCTTAACATTATTAGTCTGAAAGCATCCTCATGGTGGAGTCACTCTAGTCAGTCTTTGCCGAAAATCAAAACTCGCAGATGAATACAAGTGTTGAAGATGTGTTGGGAGTTCTCCGATTTTATGTTCCAGTTAAGTTGTATAGAACAATTCTACCGTTTCATTATGATATTTTATTTTGAAGTAGAAGAAAAAAAAGTCTGCATTATTTTGTTTTGTTTTATTTTAAGAGGACATCAATCTCACGTTTACTTTTAAATACAAATTCACATAAATTGTGGTATGAAGCTTGAGAATGTATTTATTTAGGACAATAGTAATGCAATTTTATTTAAAGAAAATATAATAGGGTTAAAATAAAAAGAAAGACTAGCTTTATCTTTTCAGGACGAAATTATTATGACAGTCTCACAGAGCTGTGTATATATAACTTCCATAGGTGGCCGCACAATAGTAGTGGTACTTCTGTGGTCATCACGTATTCTTTAAATTAATTATACTGGAAATGTATGAGCCAGTAAATGTAGAGAAGAAAAGGAACCTGCAAAAAATGTCCAGTTATTTTTGGCAAATGTACTCCTTCATCACCTCTTAGATGCTGTATAGTTTAAAGTATTTTCAGTATATTTCCCCTTTGCTGAAATCTCGCATGAATTTTCATTTCGAATATTCAAGGAATCTAGAATTAGCGTGTTTCTTCATTTTTTATTTTCCATATTTTATTAAGATTTCAAAGTTCCAAGCAATTGTTATGCAGGCAATTATTTGTTGTATATCGAAGAATTTATTTTGATTCTTTTGTTTTCATTTATGGTATTTTGTATCAAGTCGAAACAGTGTTATATTTTGTATTTGTTCTTATATATACAGTATTACTGACACATAGTGCCATGTAAATTGTAAACATAGTTACAAAAATAATGGAAGAAGTTATATTGTACCAAAGCATCAATTTAGTTTTAAAACTTTTACTCATGTTAACCTCTTACACTTCAGGCAAAAAAACAAAAAAAATACTAGATGACTCTTTATAGTTTGTAATGATGATGAATTATTGTAGTGAAGAGTTTTTTTTTTTTTTCGTGGGAGACATTGGACAGTACATTTTCAGTCCAATTCTGCAAGTGAAATCTAAAGATGTTTTAGTGATTATTGCAAATATAGTTTACAGGAGAAATTGAGCTGGTGAAAAGTGTTTCAGAATAAAGCTGAATGTGTAAGATCCGTTTCGTACCTTAAAAAAAATACCAAAGCAAATTTCTTATATAATGAGAGACTTAGTCTCTGGAAAATGTATGGGAAAATTTCGTTAATTATTTATTTAGAATAAACGTGTTACTGTACAAACTGAACAAGATGTGTTACTATTTTTATAATGAAAATTCAAATGGTTATCAAAGTAAGAAAAATAATTTTAGTTTGGAAAACACCTAAAGTCACATATATATTTGAAGATATCTAGTTAGTTTTCTTCCGATATTAGATACACAAGGGCTATCTGCGCTAGCCATACATAATATTGAATTTACAGAGTAGAATGAAAGTATCTAGTCAACAGCACCCACCTGCACCTCTTGAGATACACAATTAAAACAAAAACAACTAACATTAAAAACTACAAGATCTATCATTTCCAGAAATGTTGTTCCGGTAAGAAAAGTTTAACTGAAACAGTAGTAACGTTTTATCCTAATCTCACAATACCCGTTGTGGAAATTTCAAAATATTGATATTTTGACTTAAAATTATACACGATTACAAAGTTCCTTATTTGATTTAATTCTTTATCTTCAATATACGGTTTTGAAGATGACGTTACCACCAAACTGTGTTTTTATATCTTATGTTGTTGCTGTTGTTGTTTTTCTTTTATTTAATTCCAACGCAACAACAACTTAAATACAGCAAATTGTTGAAAATAAGCTAATTTTGGGAATACTGTTACAATGTTTTTAACAATTAGTTCGCTGTGAGCTAGAAACTATCACGGTCTATAAAATGAGAAAGTATGAGATTCCTACCCCAAGTCGGTAGCCTCCATATCTTATAAAGATTTCAAAGTTTCAAGCAATTGTTACGCAGACAATTATTTGTTTTATATCGAAGAATTTATTTTGATTCTTTTGTTTTAACGTATGGTATTTTGTATCAT
>NW_013665626.1:115632-159089 GCF_000517525.1 Limulus polyphemus
ATCACGGTCTATAAAATGAGAAAGTATGAGATTCCTACCCCAAGTCGGTAGCCTCCATATCTTATAAAGATTTCAAAGTTTCAAGCAATTGTTACGCAGACAATTATTTGTTTTATATCGAAGAATTTATTTTGATTCTTTTGTTTTAACGTATTACCATTTTGTATCATATCTGCGGACTTACGACGTTAGAAACCAGGTTTCGATACCCGTGGTGAGCAGAACACAGATAACCCATTGTGTAGCTCTGTGCTTAACTTCAAACAAACAAATCCAAGTCAGTAACGTTTGTCCACCGATGGGACAGTGATACGTTTTCGTACTTACAATGTTAAAATCAGTGGTAAAACAAAATATCTATTAACTAAAAGTTAAGATTAGTAGCATTGTTTAGAATAATGTTAAAAGATATATCAATAACGTGTTACGTTAAAGTATTATATTGACATAAACAAAACAAAACAAATCAAATAACTTGTACCCACTGTCACCCACTGCCTGCCTTTCAATGGAGAATATAAGAGGACTGGCTCGAACAACGGATTTGTTTGTTCATTTTGTTGTAAAGCGCAAAGTTACACTGTGGGATATCTGTGTTGTGTTCAACACGGATATCGAAACACGATTTTTAATATTATAAGCCTTCAGACTTGCAACGGACATGAAGCATCGGTAAAATATTCCCGTTTTTACTAAATGTGTAATTTCAAGGACAAAGAAAGAAAAAACCGAAACTGAATATATGTGTCAAGGAATTGTCAAATAAGAATAGAAATAAGTGTTGATTTTGTAAGCTGGATAAGAAGAAAGAATTTTCGTTTGAAGTTACTCATTAACATCTAAAATCATTTCACATTCATCATACCACAGTACATAATGAAATTCTCACAAAACGTCTACGAGAAAATAACAAGAAACAAATTAGGCCATAAGTGTACATTGTCATTTAGATACGATTTATGTTTAGATAAGCAACGTTTATTCTCGTTATGGATAATGCGATGAGAAAATATTGAAGAAACAGTTTGTTTGTTTTTTTTTGCATAATTTAAACAAAAACGTTCATTGACAAACTTTTTATAGTTTTCTTAAGTAGAAATGAAAGTCAACCGGTCGATGTTAGATCAAAATATCTTACATTTTAACAGACCAATAAAAGTAATATTTGAAGAAGTTAGCATAAAATATGCTACTCCTAAAGTGTGTTCTACATTGCTAAAAGTGATCATGTTTGGTTAACATGAAATGAACAAAACGAAAGTAGAGAAGTCCACGTTTTTTTTTCATTGCCGTATTAAGAAAGTTTGTTTTTTAGAGCAAAGCCATGTTGGGCTACCTGTTGTGTCCACAGTAAGGAATCGAACGCTGGATTTTAACGTTATAAGCCATAGACTTACCACTGTCCCACCGGAGGACGTCAAGATTGGGCTAAATACTTCTCAACTATATAACTTTTGCTAAAACATTTTCATACTGTACTATAAAATGAGTCTGGTAATCATAATATCAAACTCTTTAATCAAAATAATTAAAAAACATATTTTAATATGTAGGATTTCAACGCTTATTTAATATATTTTTAGCACAAAAAATAAATATATTACTTAAATGAAAATACACTTACGCAAATGGATAATTCTTCGTTAAAGATTTCAATATGGGAAGAGAAGTGTAATCTTCAAAATCATAAGTCTCTATAACTTACTGGTCATATGGGTCTTGCTTCTAGAAAAAAATAACTTTGTTAACGTTTTTTAAATTTGAAATGTTCATAAATTTCAGTGTTTTATACTTCGATATATTCAAAAAGTTTAATATATCGAAACAAAATCCATGACAAATTAAATATTTCAATTTACCTTCTGAATAATACAACATCATATAACGCACATGTTAATATCCTACAAAACATTTAGCGCTGAAAAATCTCTCTCCATCAATATTGTTAGCCCCCCAGTGGCACAGCGGTATGTCTGCGGACTTACAACGCTAGAATCCGGGTTTCGATACCCGTGGTGGGCAGAGCACAGATAGTCCATTTTGTAGCTTTGTGCTTAATTACAAACAAACCATCAATATTGTTAACACTGAAGTTTATGATACCAGCGAATGTTGTATGTTCACAACCCCCATACAAGTCTTCATTCTGCAGTACGTGTAGTACTAATATTGCTGGGATAAACAAATATACAATAAACTAGAATAAAGAAAATAAATACAACTCAAATTGTTGTTGAACAACGATACACATGTTTGAAAAGTAATTTCTAGTTATTTAACGAAATTTGAAATACAAGCAAAAACCTAAATTCAGGTTTTAACAATGCTTAAAAATGACACTGTTGCCCGAAAAAATAATACTTTTTATGGAAGCTGCATTGCATCTTAAACTATTTGGCTTTAAAACTTAATTCCGCTTTTTTAGGATACCTTCTAGAGAAAAGGACAACTTACAGATAAAAATGAATAAAGAATATGTCGGAGTTCACGTAATTATATATTTTATTTTAGACTTAACCATGCTCTAAGCCAGTCACAACTCCAAATATCTGCTAAACGGATCTATTCATTGTTCTGTCTCATATATTCTGCACCATTGTAAAGAATGAAAGTACCAACCTCTAGATTTGGCTGTCAGAGCTCCCCGAACGTAGCCTGGTGGTTAGGGCTCTCGACTCACAATCTGCGTGTCGCGAGTTCGAATTCCAGTCACACCCAACATGCTCGCCTTTTCAGCCACTGAAGCGTTATAATGTGATGGTCAATCCAACTATTCGTTGGTAAAATAAAAGCCCAAGAGTTGGCGGTGGATGGTGTTGACTAGCTACCTTCCTTCTAGTCTTACATTGCTAAATTAGGGATGGCTAGCTCAGATAGCCCTCGTGTAGCTTTGCACAAAATCCTAAACAAATCAAATCCCCACATGTTCACTCCACAGTCGGTTAGCTTATACACTCACAAGGCAGATTAACTCCACACGACCACGACCAAAGTTGTTACCTTTTCTTAGAAGAATTTAATCAATTAAGAGAAAATCCACCTGTTCACCTGGTAACAACAATAAACAAATATTTTAAATTATATGTACAATATTTTTATATATTTTACTTTAAACCAGAGAAAGTGATCTAGATTTCTATTGGAGATGAACTTTTTGATGCAAATAACTCGTTTGTTGAAACATTTGGGAACATGATCTCTAACTCGATGAATTTCAATCGCTTTTACTGATTACAGATCTTCAAAATCAACCTCTTTACTGTAGCTGTGACAGTGGTTTAGTAATTTACGTGCATAACCTTTGTAATCCCCTTCTGTTGATATGACTGAAAGTTTTCAAAGGCGTCTTAAATGCACTTGGGGATTTCAACTAACATATTAGCTAATGCACTATCTTCTGTCTTTGTTCCAATTAGTAATTAACTCATCTTGATGTACAACCTTGGGATGAAGATTGTTGCATGTGGTGAATGATCTAACTATGTAGTGCCTATAACAGCCACTGTTACTCTCAGATCTTTTCCAGCCCTAATGTTTCTATTTGTTTAGTTCCCTAAAACTTAGCTACTTTATTGCACGAGTAGTTATTATCACTTATTTATTCATCTTCTGCCTTCTAGGGTCCCTATGCCTGATACAGTTTTGATCAACACAGCATAGCTTGATTATGGATGAACTGGTGAGCTCCCCTTAAGTGGCACCGCTACTCTTTGTTTCTACAGGAAGTTTATTTCTCCCTAACTGTTAGGTTGAGTGTAATATAAATAAATATTCATCACTTTGCTTATCAAGCCATGTCATCAGCAATCTAACTCATCATGATGTTAGTCAAATAACTCAAGAACTGGCACACTATACATAAAACAGCAGCTGACTTGTCTCTGCTAGCCACATGCACATTGGTCAGTCTATTCCATCTTGTGCCACCTACTTGCTCTCCTAGATTTAATTTTCTGTCCTTGTCATCGGCCTACATGACACCATTGAAATTTGGCGGGTGTATATTCTGATCTATGATTTCCAGTAAGGTATTTTTAATAAAACATAAGTGTATCTATATGTTAATAACATATGTTAAACGTATTTGCTAACGACATATCAGTGATTGTACACATTAATAATAATACATATGTTGATAACACACAGCAGAAAGAGTTTCATATGATATACTGGTAAACGCATATTTGGTCATTTGTTTGTTTGAAGTTAAGCATAAAGCTACTCAATGGGTTATCTGTGCTCTGCCCACCATGGGTATCGAAACCTGATTTCTAGCATTGTAAGTCTGCAGACGTACTGCTGTGCCACTGGGGGCCAACTGGTAATACCCTATACAATATGTGTTGATAACACATTAAGAACATATCTTGACAACACATTAGTGAATGTATAACACACTGAATATTGTGCACGTTGATAAACCATAGGTGAATACATATGCTGGTAACAAACATTAAAATATACAACATCATATAATGATCAACAAAAAGAAGACTTTGGAAATTATAGTTTAATAATATCGAGAATGTTTGGTGGGATGTGGATTCGAACCCGCGTCCATCAGATTGCGAGTCAAGTGCCCTAACCACCGGGACATGCCGGGCCTATAATAATGATAATAGTAGTTAGGACGGTTGTTGCATGGCACGCCACCAGATGGCTACACATGTTTCGACCTCAGGCAATAGGAGAGAAGTATAGACGATGACGCCAAGAAGTGGCATTAGATGGCGCTGCTATCTTAGGGTTATAGTTCAATGAAGTGGCAACAGAGGGCGCATTGGCATCATGAGAGTGCAGGTAATTCGCGAGTGAACCACCAGAGGGGGATGTAAATCAATGTGTCTCAACATATCATCAATGTCTATATTTTGTAAATAAAACTATTACTTCTTAAGTGTTGTGTATAGCAATAAATTAATTCTTGACAAGATATTTCATTTTGACTCTTCATTATTTTCTTACAATAAAAATTTTGCAATCTGACCAACATAAAAAGACATATTTATTAAGGACATATTTACATCAAAAAGGTTTTGCAAAAAAATCATGAACAAAAATATCATTAATATGTTTATGGGATCAAAATTTAGATAACAGTTTTTATTTCAACGAATGTCAACAATGATAATAAGCATAATACATACAGATAAATACAGTCCTTGCAGCACTTTTTGTTGTAAGTCCACATTCAACAATTATTCTTGATGAATTTTATTATCTGGAGGCTGTCCTAATGGATCAAAATATTCTACTTTCTCATCTCAAACATAGTAAATATAGACCCAGTGGCACTTAGGTTTATAACTCAGAGCCAGATTGAAAATGTATAGTTGTTTTTCAAACACACTTCCAGCCTTGCAAATTTAAAAAACACATCAGTGCAAGTGAGTAAATACTAAACTGATCGTTATACTGGCTTAGGTTAGAGAGATCTACCAAATAAGCCATCCATTGTTCATGAGTTCCAGAAACGATCACTCTGTTTCTCGGAATTTATATCATACTGGTTTGTGTAAAGTGTATGTATCCTTATGACTTAACCAGTCTTTAATCTGTTTTAGAGAAATCGATTTATCTAACTTTCACAGATCTAAATAAAGGCTGTACTCCACTGTAGCTAGCAAGATCTGTAGAGTTATAATATATAGATTGTAGTTTTTATTATACATCATTTTCTACGATAATACCATGAACTATTATTTAGTTTACCATCAACCTTCTCTGTAACAGTTTGTATGTTCGTTTGTTTGAAATTAAGCACAAAGCTACACAATGGGCTATCCGTGCTCTGCCCACCACGGGTATCGAAACGCGGTTTCTAGCATTGTAAGTTCGCAGACATACCTCTGTGCCATTGGGGGCACCCTCTAATTGTAATAATAGCTTGACCTTTATAATAGGCGATATTAATTTTTAGATGGCATAAAATATTACTAAGCTTAAAGGCTCACAACAGTCCACGATGACAGTCAAGACACAAATAAATAGATAAGACAGAACTATATTAAAAATGAACCCATTTAGATACAGTACATTTAGGTCTTTTAACATATGTATAACATTTCATATACATCCATTTCTACATTTCCAACAACTTCTTTGAGAATATTCATATCTGACAATCATTCTGCAAATTCTTTTCATCCTATAGGGATAAGATTCTTTCATTTTTTCTAATACATCATTGATTAGGTCAATTATATTATTGTTTGGGATGGATCTTCCACTAATCACTAATTCTTCTCAATCATTCCACATTAAATCCCTACTGAAACATATCAAATTTAATAGAGTTTTAGCTTTCTTTTCATATTTCTGATGAATGCTGTTGATGATCTCTATATTTTCACGAGTCACTGATTCCATTTTAATGGGTTCAATGGCTTGAGAATGAAAGGTCTGGTGAGGTTGCTGCAGCTGTTTTATCACCTTTGTTTTATTGTTTATAGGTAATAGATCATTTTCTATGACAAAATTCACATTGTTATTTATAGAGTTTAATAGTTTATGTAATGGTCTTTCATAAACTTTGGGTTGATAAAGTGCGTGTACTAGTTCTTCAGGAATAAGAATACTTCAATTTATTTGTTCCATATTTTAAAATTCCAACAGCTTTACCAATAGCCCATCTTGTCCAACCACCAAATAATGAAAATATTGGTGCTATGAGTAATGGCAGATTCCTCCTTTCTGTACTAGTAAGTTCCTTTTCTATTTAACTCATGCTTTTTTGACAGCCAACTTTCACAATAATGACTTGTATCATCTAAGTTAACACTTTTGTATGTTCTTCGTGGAAAGATACCGATTAAAACATTTAAAGTGCATTCACAAACACACACAGCTCATGTGTAGCTCTGGCAAATAGTCTTTTAACCCTATCACCCTAGGTACCCTTTACTGCGCATGACACAAGGTTTTAGTGCCTTACATTCAAAATTATATTAAACTACTTTTTGATTATGTTATACCAATTATAATAGCATAAAATCTTAGCACATAATCTACATTTTAATAGTATATTAGTTTTAAGTTCTTAATTCTACAAGAAAATATTTTTCAAAATCCTGAATTTGCACTAGTGTGATCCATGTGACACATTTTTCTTAGAATGTCATATCCCTATTTTATCCATCACCCATCGAAAATGTACAAAATTAAATGTAAAATACTCTCTACAAAATCGTTATTGCTCAAACAAACCATAACTTTCATAGTCTTCAATTTTGTATGGTTACATAGCTATCGAATAGAAAAACAGACTTCTCCTTCCACACCCACCTGTCACATCCTTTCTTTCCCAATTCGTTGCTAGTTCTCTCTTACATTTCATTATACATTAACTATAACCAATAGAAAGTCAAGGTTTTCTTCTATCAACTGACGTATTGTATAACGTTATATTCTGAACAGAATATCGTCAATTTTATTCACAGTACATGATTCGTTCTTGTGGGAAAGTTAACGACTAGCTTGAGCGAATTTGTAATGGCTCTTGTCGCATAGTTAGAAAGCCAGGAAAATTTTGAGAGGTAAGTGAATTTGTCTACTCTTTGCATGTTATTATTCTATATTCTTTGGTGCATTATTCAATTAAATAAAATTGTTAAGTGCATTACTATCTATAGTATAAAAAATAGGGTTAGTTCTCTTTGAAACCCGACAACAAGAACAAAGAAGATTAGGTAAATATTTTATTTCTTGTTTTTCATATTTATTCTTAATCTATTATTATAAAAGTAAGTAAAATAAAAAATACGGATCTTTTTAAGTTATTTAAGATTAGATTAGATAAAATAAGTAATAATAATAATATGATTAAAATGGTTCACGAGGCACACATGAGAGCAACTCATGGGTAATATAATTCGATAGTGTAAAGTGAGCTGCACGTTCCTGGAGTGATTTAGAACTTATAATGGCGTGGATAGTAGTTAGACATGGTTCAACGGGCAATAAAACAACAAAATTTAATTATAAATAGATGTATAATGTTACGAACTTAGGATAAACGAATGTAGTTTTATGTTTCAATTTGAAGTCACTCTAGAAAGAAAAGAAAGGTTAATTCAGGTTTATTTCGATTTTTTTTTTTGGTGGTTACGAGGTCGGTCGAATTGACTGATCCTGTTTGGAGATAGGATAGAAAAAATAACATATAAACTATAAAGTTTTACTGAAAAAAGTTTGAAATGCAATTAGGAGTTTTAGGGAATACACAAAGGATTTTTGAGATGACAAAAAAGTATTTTTAATTTTAACATGAAAATTACTTTGCACATTGAGTATTCAAAACAAATACTCAATATATTAGTGTACAAATCTTTATTTTATTTTATTTTAAATATTTCACTAAGAAATATGGCTTTTTGTATATGAAAGACTTCTAATATTAACTGAAAGACTGCTAAATTTGGTGAAGATATACCCAATATATTGAGAGTTATAAGTATTAAATTTATAAATACTTTAAATGAGTACAAAAGGTCACGTGACTCTGTCAAATTGACTGACCCCCGTATTGATAGGGTTAATCTATTTAAATAATGTGTGGAGCAACTTTTGATGCTATTTACAGTGTCTTGTAAAAGTATTCAACCCCTGCAAAGTTTCCACATTTTGTTGTCGTCTGAGTTTGCAATCATGAAACTTTCAAATGAAATTTTATTTTGAGAATCTACACACAAGCTAACCCAAATTGAGAAAGATATAAAAGCTGTTATTATATAAGTAGTTAGATTAAAAAAATTGTTTTAATATTCTCAATTGCATAAGTATTCAACCCCTTTGTTATGACAATCCTAAATCAGTTCAGGTGTAAAATATTAGTTTGAAAGGTCACAAAATTAGTGTAATGGTCTCTGTCTGTGTTTAATCAAATTTGTTTAACTTGATTTCATAGTAAATGCATCTGTTCAAGACACAACTCATATACAGATCCTTGCAAAGATATTCACCAATAATGTCACATTTTGATGAAATACAAATAATGTAAATAATTTTTAATGATCTTGTTTTTATTCAAAGCTCTAATGATCAAACTTAACACTATTATGTGTGAAGGAGGTTGAATGTCAGCAAAACCTACAAAGAAAATATATAAACTGAAATTTCTTGATTGCATAAGTAGTCAGCCCCCTAAGTCAGTAATTTTGCAACAATTACTGCTTTGAGTCTTTATGGATAGGTCTTTACCTGCTTTGCACAATGGGATGGTGTAATTTTTGCCCATTCTTCCTTGTAAAATTGCTCCAATTCTGACAAGTTCATTGGGATTGTTGATGAACTGAAATTTTCAAGTCTCGCCATAAATTTGTTATTGATGTGCTTTGTTGGGCTTGCACCAGATATAATGTTTTGAATTTAGACCGAGATGCTCACTTTTTTGTCTCATCTGACCCCAAAACCTTTTACCACATGTCTGCAGTATCATTTAAATGCTTTGTTGCAAACTCCCCTATGAAATTTAGGATAATCCTTTTTCAGTAATGGCTTCTTTCTTGCCACTTGCCCATACAGGCCAGCTTTGTATTGGGACTGATATATTGTTGATGTATGAACATTGACTCCCATTACAGATATGGAACTTTGCAAATCTTTCAAAGTTTCTTTCGGCTTCACAGTGGCCTCCCTAACGGTTTGAAGCACATTCCACTTCTTAATAATTTACTTCACTGTACTCAAAGAGATCATCAGCGACGTTGCAATTTTCTTGTTAGCTTCTCCTGATCTATGTTTCTTTACCACTTTATCCCTGACTTGTTTGGAAAGCTCCTTGGTCTTCAGTAAACAGGGGTTGAAATTCATAATAAAACCACATAATCTTTTCAGAAATAATATATGTAACATTACAATGATAAATTAAAACTTTGCTTTACCACTTCCTGTTGGACCTGACACAAAACTCATAAAATGTGGTTGTAGACAGTTATCCTTCTTGAAGTCTAATGAGAAATAAATGAAACAGAACTAACTTTATATAGATCTGAGAATTATGTTTCAGTGTAATTGGGGTATTTCCGGAAGGCTCTGCTCATGCCCTCTTTTCAGTTCATAGACCATGATGAAGAGTTTGTTCCATTAGATGAAAAAATCCAATATCAATATAGTAGTCTGGAAAGATGTGTCATTTGGTCTAAACTGGATGATAATTATACTTTTCTTCATTGTTATAAATGGCCTGAGCTTTTTGTTGCTGCATACCTTATTAGAACTTGCCACCTTATAGGATATTGAAAAGGATTTAATATGTCTGTTATTTTACTCTTCATTCTTGAGAAGTTCAATTTCTCACTAATGTTAAAATTGAGGATAACTCTTTAACTTTTCCTTTATGCAGATCATGTGGAATCAAGATCATCATGTAACCACTTTGATGCCAAGAGAGTTTTTATTGTTACCTGGGTCACCAAAGAGATGAAATAAGCAGTTGAGTGTGGCTACCAGGAAATGAAAATATATATGATTTTCCACTTTCCTATTAAATTCGGAGATCTTTTTAAGAATCATATTGATACTTTTCTTAAATAAAGCAGGGAAGTTCTGGATGGTCGTCTCACTGTGTAAAATCAAATGCAAAAGAGGATTATATTCCTCAGTATATCAAAAAGTTAGGAGTGCAACTGATTGCACAAACATAGTCTTTAATCCAGAAAGAAGGTCAGTTGCAAAACTTTGTCTTATCTTTTTTGGGAGATGCTGGGGATAAACTAAAACTTACCTATGTAACACCTGTTAGAGCATCACTTTTTAATGAATGATAACACCAAGATTTTAATAGATATCACAATAGTTAATGATGAAGTAATTGCTTTTCATTGGAAGCACAAGCATGAGTACCTGCCCCAGAAACACCAAACCAACACCACTCTGGTGGCTTTTACCACTGCTCATTTACAGTGAGTCAGTGGTGGTTCCAAAACTACAGATGCTTACACACGATGTGAAGTTCTGTTGTAAAATTAGTTTACCATTATTTCTAAAAGGTAAAACAGGATGGTAGAGTTTCTTTGGGGCTAGAATATTGCATTTTATAAAACCAATATATATATATATATATATATTTGAAATGAGTGAATGGTGTTGTATTGGTTTGTCCATAGATATCGGAATGGAAAGCTTATGTATTTGATCTTTTCTCTTTACTTTATATCATACAAAAGTATTGTTGTGTTTACTTGTGACCACGCTGTGTATGTGTTTTGATAATATACCATTAAGAATATACAACTTGACCAACGAATTCGATAATGCAATAAGAGAGCCACGTAATATATTTTTCTAATCCCTGAAAATGTACTTTTGATGACTAGCTTATATAATTAGTATTAAATGAATGATGTTATATTAGGCACATAAATTCTTAAAATATTATTCAACTGGAATTCTTAAAATGAATATTGATACCTTTGATAATGTTTCATTGAAAGTGAAAAAAAATGAATGAAATATTTTATTTAAAACAAAGAGAAATAGCAAAATTTTGATAGAAACAACACTGGATTAACGAGATTCCCACTGTTCCTATCTACTAGCGAAACCACAGGGAACGGGCTTGGAGAAATTAGCGGGGAAATTTATGTAAGGTAATGTTTTTTAATTAAGTCGCACTGTTTCAATAACAATTCACGACTAATCCTGTACTGTAAAAAAAATATTAATTTTGAAAGATAGGCCTTTATTTTAACCTCATTGATTTGACAAAGAGCATCCGGAAAGAGAGTCAAAATATGTTAGAATTTATTAACTTTAGGGTTTTGTCATTGCTTCGTGTAAGTTAAGTACAATTAACAGCAGGTGGCGAAACTATAAACTTCACTAGGATTCATTTTGAAGTAATACCTCTAAAGATTTCTAGTTTTTATATCAAAGAATGGTTGCAAGCCCATGAGAGGATTACATATTTATCTATAATATTCATTGCCGTCTTGGTACTTTTTAATCAAAAAAGGTTTATTTTCGCACAGTTGACCTGATCATTTCTTCTTCCTCAAAGTACACGGTATCAGGAGCATGGATACTTCAATATCGTCAACTTTTAACATCTTAACCAAGTGTTCTCAGCGTCCACCGATCAGCCACAGGTTTTGTGTCCGAGTAACATTTTGAAAACACACACATTTTGTAAATTTTTAAATACAATTTGTATTTTGATAAATGATCGAAATTAACTGGTTTCTTATACTTTCATGCACGTATCTCTCCAGGTATTGCTGTTTTGATGTTAGTGAAAATTTAAGATACATACACACCTACCTTTATACTCTATTACTCCGACAAAGTGTGTGTGTGTGTAAAACTCTTCCATTTTCTAGTTTGATTTCATTCTCTGTTTAGTATGAAAACAGGAAAGTTCAAATTAAGTAGCAAAACCACAACATGACTTCATGTAAACCTGTGTGTGAATTTTTTTACTAAAAAAACGACAATATATATTTTTCATTTTGTAATCTATTACTTAAGATACTTTCTTCTAAAACTCTTTTGTTCTTTGCCATATAACTCTTGTTGATTGTTGTGGCCAAATGATAATAAATTATTATAACTGACTGCTGCTGCCATCTGTTCACAGTTTAATGCACTATTATGTTATCTTCAATAAAGGAATGAGTCCTAGCAAGGTTATTAACTGTAATTATTAACAAGTTTTTCATACATGAAATTAATTACAAAAAAAAGAACTGAGACTATAATTTCCAAACTTTATAGAATAAATTATTAAAACATGCATAGGAAATATCACAAAAGTTGCTTACAAAAACACTTACGAACGTTGTTCCTGTTGCAAACGTTAAACGAGTAAAGATTAAAAATGTAGGATGTGTCAACATGTAAAGGGAAGGGAAACCGACCCTGTTCTAAGAGATTTTGTCTCCAAGGTTGAGCAAATGTACACATTAGCCTTATCAATAAATCCCACTCTCGTGTAATATAACTTCCTGTGTATAATCAAAACTACAAATATCCACATGTAGCTAGAAGCGACACTTTTTAACAGGCTACTGCTACTGACTAGCTTCGTGTCAACTGGTGGTTTCAGTTTCAGAATGTTTTTTATCTATTTAAGATTAATTCTTTGTTTAGTTTTGCGGTTTTATGTAATACAAGGTAAGTAGACTTTAGTTTTGTGTTGTTGTGACAACTTATTATACTAGAACTTCCTTGCAGTAGGACAGAAATATGCCACATTAGATTACATGTCAATTCATTACTGATTTAAAAAAGTCTAAAGACATATGAACATTAGAAATAAGAAGTAGCTATCCGATACGTATGTCATAGTAACTCAGCCATTGAAAATTAGCTAACCTTGACAAATATAATATTAAAATTACCACAGTTTGACCTTTTCACACACTGTTCTTAATATGTTATGACAAAACAGCTAACATACCATCTCACAATGTACTATACCACGAATATTGATCGAATATGACGATTCTCCTTCGATTTAACCCAGTTTGTTTTATTAATATAGCTTTTATTTCTTCCGTTTTCCATTTGTTTAATTTAGAAATAAATACTATTATTACGTTTATTATTAGGTTAGTGAGTAAAACTTTACAATCTTTACGCTGCACTTAAATATGCAATGGACATTGATGTATATATATGTGTGTGTTGAGTTACAATGCAGGAGCTTACAATCTACTATCACTTAAATATGCAATGGACATTGATGTATATATATGTGTGTGTTGAGTTACAATGCAGGAGCTTACAATCTACTATCACTTAAATATGCAATGAACATTGGTGTATATACATATATATGCGTGTTGAGTTACAATGCAGGAGCTTACAATCTACTATCACTTAAATATGCAATGAACATTGATGTATATATATATATATATATTGAGTTACAATACAAGAACTTACAATCTACTGTCACTTAAATGCTAAAATATATTATAGCATGGTAGATAACATTAGGCTGTGAAACCGGAATTCAACTACTTTTAATATTTAACTGTAACTGCTTGTTGTTACAGTAATACTTCTTTTCCATAACTATATTACTGATACTATTAAGCTGTAGTTTTCTTCAACCTTATTTCCAATATGATTTGTAATCAAACGACAAAGTCGCTTGAATTACTAGACCTATTTTCTATTTTTTCAGTGATGGCTGGATACGAGGTGAAGACTGATACACATGGTTACGTTATTTTCTGTGGTGAACAGAGTCCATGTATCAACCCTAATGGCCTTAACGCTAACCCTAACGACTGCTGCTCCTTTTTCAATTGTTACAACTGTACATCCTACTTTCTAAAGTGTCCATCAGGTCTTCACTTCAACTTAAAACGAAACACTTGTGATTGGCCTCATCAGGCAGACTGTCGCGCTCAAAATACATGTAAGTATATCACATTTTATTTGTATAGAGAACATTTAAGATAACAGTAAAAACGTTTTCAACAATATTGCAAAGTAATTATAGTAACAGAGAATAGTTGTTGTTGTTTGTTATTAAGCACAAAGCTACACAAAGGGCTATCTGTGCTCTGCCCACCACGGGTATCGAAACCCGGTTTCTAGCAGTATAAGTCTGCGGACATACCGCTATGCCACTGGGGAACAACAGTGAATAGAATGGATATAAAATTCAAATATTATGAAATTGTTCTCCCTCTATTGCAATGAACTGCGCCAGAGAACAGTCACATCCTGGCAATTTACACTATGATTAGTTGTCATCCAACCAATCAGACAGTATAAGTATAAAAGTACAGGTATTTGCACTATTCTCAGTAGTGGTGTGACGAAATTACTTATGACTCGTAGGATAGAAATGTCTCATGACATAGAAGTCAAAGATTTCACTGGTGAAACTACTCCATACAACAGATTGAGGGGAATTTCATGTTTCAATCGGAGTTCATTGAAAACTCTTGAAAGCATACATGAAATACTACTGTTGATAAAGAAGCAGTCGAGTTAGAAAGCTTAAACATTATATTTACAGTTTCCATAATTACTTCCGATACTGCATTGTATGTAAAGTCCTTAGAACGAATATATATATAATATGATTTTCATTTAAACAATATTTATACTCAGTCGCATTGACCTCAACATGGCACTCTCTCCTGAATCATACAGTTTAATACACAATGAGTTAGATAAATAAGATCCTTCTGTAATTTGTGACACATAATTTTGTCGTATCCAAACAAATTTTGAATACTTCGCTAACAATACAAAATAATCATCGTAGTAAATAGTATTATATATATAGTAGTAACTAAATACAAATATTAGATCTATATGTATTAAACATTTTGATCATTACTTTGATGAAATTACACTATAAAAAAGATATCACTTACTTACAAATAACATATAACTAGTTACTTGCTTCGTGCACTGTCACCAATTTCCCGACCATTGAAAAGTATGACATCAGTATATGCAAAACTTTTATGTAATTCTCACTAAAAACGTCTAGTGACAAATTAAAGCGAAGTAAATGACTCCGATTGTGTAAGTTTAAAGTAGCTTAACATCAGAGATAAATTACTGCAGCATTCACGTGTATCATACATTCATAACGTCTCATTCTTAGCACGTCTAACATGAGTTTTGTAACCTAACATTACAAATGCTTCTTTCCAGGCTATGAAGAGAAACTATAACTGTAATTCGTCCTGAGTACAATATAAACACAAGTCTTAAAATAAGACCCAAAACTCGAGCGCTTTCGAGTAGTTGACTATTCTTTTTCTTCTTTGTTCTCCTAAGGAAGAATAGTCAACTATTCGAAAGTGTTCGAGTTTTAGGTCTTATTTTATGTTTATTACACTTTATGTATGATCCTTTGTGCTAACTCTTTCATCAAAATTAAACACAAGTCTTGTAGCATTACAAATACATCAGGACTTTAAGGAGAAGAAAATTACTTCTCGTCTTGTGTGGAATCTAAATACAAGTTTCATAACATTACAAATGCACGTAAAAGAGTTTCGGTAGATATTGTATAACTTTGCTGTTAAAGTGTCCAATCGTGAATCCATGCTCTAATTGTAAGTGCTCTAAAATATATTAACTTAGTTTCTGGATAACAGATGACGCTAGTTGCCAAAGTGTGTTCTGTTTTGAATATTGTTTGTTAGGTTAGGGCCATTACAATCAATTGAAGCTAATGTGTTTGCTAATGTTTCTCACCCTGTACAATATGTATATCTGAGTTAACAAACAGCCAAAACAAAGAGGTAGGTTTCTATTAAAGCTTTTTAAATGATAAATATTTAACGTCTGGCCATTAAGCACGAATATTGTTTTTCTAATACCAATGTTACTATTTATACATATAATACCTAGTTACATTATATATCATAAGCGAAAATTAAAAATACTTAGAATAGAAAACTTAAAATGTTATTTATGATGCAAATTTTAGCTTAGCTTGAGGTTCCAGCCATGACTTGTGCCTTTGTTGAAAAATAACTCTGCTATTTAAAAAGTAATGCTAAGAATATTCAGATCAACTTTGAGACTGAGGAGTCATCATTTGTAAAACGAAGGTGAACCCAAATTCTTATATAACAATTGAATGACTGGAATATAGCAAACTCTCATTCCCACCTATCTTAACCCTCAAATTATGGACTAGTTTGCTGATCTAAAATATTACCTATTTTTCTGTAAAATACACAGGAGATATTAGTAGTAATTATTAGGTTTGGCTATAATACTGATAACGTTTTTGGTTAATTTTCTGTGGGCCTCATATCTTATTAGAGACCGTGTAGCTGATAAAGATATGACCTAGAAGAAACTTGGTGTATGAATAGTTTTTGAAAAATGTGCATAAAAATCCGATGGATTCCAGACAGAAATTTACGTTTGTTTACAGAAAATCTCCTTTATAAACTCTTGTGTTTTACTTTCAATTTCTTCTTTAGATTGCCACCAGAAGTGAACACGATCCATATCTTATTCGGGAAATCATGATATGAAATTTAGTATTCTTGAGGTAAAGCTAAGATGATGGATTCTATACTGACTCGTCTAGTGGATAAACTATTTTATTGCTCAGATGACGCATTTTTGTGTTCTTTCACAGATATGATGTATACGTTTCGTTATCTTACTACTGTAACTTCTTAAATATATCTTAATAAAGCATTACGATATATAATCTAATTGAGTCTCATTTATGAATTAAGTGAAGGAAATGAAAATAATGAATATTGTAATCTTCGTACACATCATTAAAAATACTAAAATCAAGACTGGGATGTTGAAGTTGTTCTCTATTGACATATATCTTGTTTAAGGCATTTCCGGTAATCTAATAAGTAAAATAAAGAATAAAAAGATAATATGTAAAATAAAAGTTATTCGAATGCTGATTGGGCTAATGATATTGTCTTATTTATCTATTTTCCGGAGTTTTTCCTAAGGATTTTTTCAACTGTACAATTATATTTTAACTTCATCATTTTTTAATAGACGACGTCTTATTGCACCTCATATATACAGCCCTAGTAACAAATGATAAAAAAGAGGAATATTCTAGTAAATACATTTATTTATCAACTCTGGGATGGTATTTTATAATCTGAAATATGATTTTTTTGAGAATATTTATCCACTTGAACTTACTTGTATAGGTGAATTTTTAACTGCACAAATGTTTTAACGGGTATACAAATTGCGGTCAACTGCATACTAGGAAAACCCTGCTGTTTTCGGTGTATGCAACAGTAGCAGTGCCATGATGACATTTAATCTTTCGGTAGAATGTCTAAAAGTTAAAGAAATGTATGAATGAGATTGGACAAGAGCTCTTGCATTAAAAGTGCCCCCCCCCCCCCAGTGGCACAACGGCATGTCTGCGGACTTACAACGCTAGAAACCGGGCTTCGATAAACGTGGTGGGCAGAGCACAGATAGCCCATTGTGTAGCTTTGTGCTTAACTTCAAACAACAACAACGAAGCATTAAAAGTGAAAGCAGCTGCGCCATCTAGAAAGTAAGCTTTATTATTGTTGTGAAACTTAAGAAGGAAACGACAAGATATGACGAAACATTGAAATAAGATTTAAAAAAACTGCAATGTCGCAAAAAAACCCCACTAAACTTAAATGTTCTGTTAAAAACGTAGTATTTCAACTGATCCAGTGCAATCCCATAAGTTCTTATTCTGAGTGACAGCACAAAACAATGTAGTATTAGTGTTATAAACGTATTTTAGTTACTAATAAATATTAGTTTAGTTATTGATTAAGAATATAATTTTAAAATATACAGAGACTTTCCATCATATTCCATAATGTGAAAATCTTTATGAACTTTCATATTTGACGTAACTGAATTTTACATTTTTCTAAAGTCACATTTTATAACATCCCGAAACGAAACAATGCACATTTCAATATCTTTTTTTTTTTCAGGGGGTGTTGGTATTGCAGGCAAAAAAGATTACTATTTTTTTCAAGCGAAATTTAATATAATAACATGTCCCTAAACACTCATCATTGTTATTCAGTGAGCAGTATTATAATCACGACATTTGGATCAGCAACTTATAGGTTCCAATGTCACGTCACAGGGTAACCATACATCCAAGCTAGTTGTTTTGTTTCTCATGAAAACATTTTGTTACCTGGTTATAGCTATTTAATGAAAAACACCTTAGGTGTGAATAAAAAGGTGCTGCCAAGAAAGGATTGAGCGTGCGACTCAAAGAATTGAAATCAAAATTGGCAGCCAAACTGGTAGCTACACTTATACCACTGATAACAATTTTACAGCAAATATTCATTAATTAGTTAGCCCAGTCGCGTTTATTTGTTTGTTCAACTAATGATTGAATATATTTTGCTATAAAATTATTACCTATGTTATAAGCGTAGCTACCAGTTTAGCGGTCAATGTTTATTTAATTCCTTTAAGTCGCACGCACAATCTTTTATGGCCACACCTTTTTTCACACCTAACATGTTTTTCATTAGATAATTGATATAATGTAAGATTAATGGTATCTTGTGTTTCTCTAGACGCAGATCTTTATCATTATGAATATTATTTTACACTTATTTTCTTTATGCATGGTACTTCGTATAAATCTCTGCAGCAGCCAGAGCTTTCTGTGACTAAAATCTGATATGTCATGTGTAAGTCCTTAAAAATACAGCATTAGTTAAGTGTTCTTCAGCTTATTGAAAGTTGTTTGTTTATAAAAAAAATCAACAAAACAGTCGTATAGTGTCCCCACCTCTTCCCACAAACACACACAGAGGAAAGCCAATGACAAGGTTAACTTGGCGTTATCACTAGCGCAGCATGTCGAGAGAGGATATTAAAATAGTCACCAAATAAAAGAGCCTGGGAAAGCGAAACTATAAATTATGACCGATTTAGTTTTACATAGAGTTGGATCATTCCCCGAGATGAGACTAGTTATTATTGTGATCGTTGTTAGCATTGTGTTACGGGTGGCTTTTTGTACATGGAACAGTAGAGAAAAAACAAATACATGTTTGACTGGTATGAATTTCGCACAAAGCTACACCAGAGATATCTGCACTATCCGTCACTAATTTAGCAGTAAAACACTAGAGGGAAGACGGCTAGTCATCACCACTCAGTGCCAACTCTTGGGCTACTCTTTTACCAACAAATAGTGGGATTGACCGTCACATTATAAATCCCCCACTGCTAAAAGAGCGAGTATGTTTGGTGGGACGGAGATTCGAACCCGCGACCCACAGATTGCGAGTCGAGCGCCCCTAACCACTTGGCCATGCCAGGTCCCAACATACATGTATATACTTAGATCCGTTTGTACTATGTATAGATAGTAGCTTCAGTATCGATCTTTACTTACTCTAACGAGAATGTCTTTATATTCTGCATGTGAGATATTGATAGCATGTGGATATCAAAGCGTGAAAGCTTTAAGCTTAAATACTGATGCTCTGGTTTAATAATCTTTATTGATTTGTATAAGAAATATTATGTATACAAAGGTGATTGACTCAAAACTATCTGATTGTGTCCCTTATGTTCTTGTTCAAATCCTGACGACTAACTTTGGCATTTGTTGTTTTCTATTTGTTTGCTAGATTTTGAACCAACGATTTCTGAACGTCAGATTCCTGAGGGGGTGACACTATGCAACTTCGATGTTGTATAAAAGACAGACTGAGTAAACGCACAATGGATTCTTGTGGTCTGAATTAGAATTTCATAAACTCTCGCTTATCGTGACCACTTATTTGGCGGTATTCAGACTCGCTAGCACCCCTTCCTACCCCTACCCATGTAATATTATATTTATAACAATGAATACAACGTAACTGTCAATAGGATGGGCGTGTCTGTTTGGATAAGCACAGCTGTTCCACTTAAGTAGCGATGTCTATGAAATATGAAAGCAAGTTATTTTAGTTGAAATCAATATCCGTTCTTAATGACTACCATTCTTGAGAACCCTGTTTCATACAAATAACAAAAAGCCAATGGCACAACTGATGTCACGGTGCTAATTGCGGTAGAATATATTGAGGTCGCTTGAGTGAAGATTGTAGGTTTTCGCAAAATAAACAAACAAACACGTAATCTGTTTAATTTTGGAGGTGGTATCTGAAAATTTGTTTATCTCTACAATTGATATGAACTTTGTTTCGCTTCTGACTTGAGAGTGCAATGAAATATGTTTGCTTTCAATAAATAAAAAATTACTTGTGAACATGAGTTGATCATGTAATTAGTTTTATTTTTGGCTTTATAGGTTATTTTGATTCCTTGTTTAAGAAATTATTTGAAGTGCAATTTTCACAGAAATGCATTGTATTTATTACACTTATTCGCATCATTGAAGCGTTTGAGAAGATTTCTCGACATATCTTACGCATATAATAGGCAGACCAGCTCACATACGACATAATAAGGAACACAGGTAAAATTCACAATAACTAAACCTAACGTACATCTTAGCAGTCAGTCTTTCTTCGAAGCTATTTGTTAAATTTTCTTTTATTATGACTTTTTTTGCAACTGATTTATTTAAAGGAAAGAAGATAAATAGTAACATATAGCTACGTAGACAAGTTCCATCAGTTAACAATACCACCAACCAAGGGTTTAGTATCAAGATGAACAAATTCATGAACACAAACTACTAAACATATCCTTACCATATTTCAAAGTTATGTGTCGTCAAGAATGCATATTTTATGTTTGACAATGGATTAGACAAATTTGTGGCCACAGCTTCGTTTATAAGAAAACCATGAAAATGACAACAAGAGGTTTTTCTTTGTTTCTAAGCATAAAGCTACCACGGGTATCGAAACCCTATTTTTAGCCTTAGAAGTCCTCAGACTCACCATTGAAAAAGAGAGGTGAGAAAAAGTTTGTTGATAAACGAAATGTGTTGATAAAGAGATATCACGCAAAAGAAAATGCTGATATATATACATATATATATACATTTAAAGAGAATACATACACACTGCTATGAAGCTTTATTCACGTACGCTTACGATTTGAAGTACACAAAATTAAATATCGTTCGTTTCATAATGTTTTCGTGACTTTAAATCAAATTCAGAAAGAACTATTATTTCGGTGAGCTTTATTTTTCTGAAAACTTGTAAAAATACTGTAGAACATCGAGTTTAATAAAAAAAAGACTAATAATAAACTAGAACATGAAGTATTGTAAATTAGTACTGGTAAATAATTCTAGTCCTTAGGGTTATTCTAAACGATCCATTAAGTTTATTTTGGATAGCATTTTATCAACATTTTTAACATTTTTGAAACCATCACTTCATATATATTATTTTACATTTGGAAGGATTAACAGTCGATTTTAAATCAACAGAACTCGACTCTACCGGTTCTCTTCAATAGATATGCCTGTTTCAACTTTCGAATAACTTATATGTTGTTTAAGAATTTATGACTGCTCATGATTTTGAAATGCACTGAAAGCTCGCTTGCAAATTTCGATCTATTCTCACGAGGTAGATGTTTTAGATGTTAGTGTATTTTAAAGGTGGGAGTGGCTTTAATGTTGTTGTTTTTATTTAATTACAGTGTAGTACGTGCGTATTAAATTTTCAGTTCAATGCAAAATTAAATGACTATAATAAAGTCTGATATTTTGGGTTAAATTTTTTCCTCACTTTTGTTAATGCTTCCGGGTTCCAAGTTGCGACAGTTACTTCTTTAACGCTATTTCTTAACGATAAAAGTTTTCCAAATGGCTTTATTCCGTTATTAAAAAAGCTGGGTTTGTACTGTTTATTTAGCTTTTATTTATGCTCAAAGTTACACGACTGAACTTAGAACAGTGGAAGAAGTATGCCCTAAAATATTGTGGTGTTTCACTCAAGTATATGGACCGCGTGCAGTCCAGGGGTTAGCGTCCTGGACTGTGGATCTAAGATATCGTCGTTTGTGCCCCCTTACCGCGTTATAAGAGTGAATGTCAAATTCCACTATTTATTTAGAGTAGCTCATGAGTTGGCGGTGAGTAATGTAGAATAGTTGCCTTCTCTTCAGTCTATCACTTCAAAAACCGGCAAAATTCAACAGCTGAAGTATGTTTTACAGTAAGGGTTACAATATCAATTTTTAGTAATTTTTTATATCCTAACATCATTTTCGTTTTGCTTCAGGTCCCATCCCCTTCCTTTTATATACTCTTTTTATCCAGTAGGTACGGAAGACAAAATTTCTTCATTTTTAGAACAACAAAAATTTATACTTGAGGACTCATTGAAATTCTCATAAGTTAGGATTACTGAAACATTGCGAACGTCAACAAATCTTTCCACGTCGTTTACTTATTGATCTTGAAAAAAGCTATATTAGTGCCTGGTTTGTCTTCCGGACAATTTTACAATTATTTATCTTTCTTGAAAAGTTTAAAATATTGCTTTGTATTCATTTATACTAATAAGTAATAACACAGGGAGAATTAGTGTTATTGGTCTTGCATTGTATTGTTTTCATGATTAAAATTCTGTGAAGAAATCTTACACTTAACCTCAAATAGAATATCATGCTCTTTTTGAACTTTAAAAACGTATTGATTTAGTTATAACAAAGCCAGAAAATGAAATATAATAGTGACTTTAAACAGAAGTAATTATATAAAGGTTAACCATATATTAAAGGACAGAAAAAATTCTGAAATTACATAATATTATCAAATGCTATAAGAGAAATATAATCACGAGAGTATTTGTTACAGTTAAAAAAAAGACAAAACTATAACTGAAAGTCGTTATAAAAACTTTAGACCAATCGGTTCTCAAGCGGGAATAATGTGTAGTTTGTTTCAAAATCAGAAATTGGAATATCATGTGAGACCACTTGTTTAAAATGTCGAAGATAGTTTCGAGTTGTTTAATTATTTGCAGAATCCATATTTTAATGATAATGTACATTTCCTCTACAATAGTGTTTATGTACTGAGTTAATTGTTTATCATTCAGATATAGTAAATGAACTGTCTAACCATGTCAGTTAATTGTTTATAAAATGAACTGTCTAACCATGTCAGTTAATTGTTTAATACATGAACTGTCTGACCATGTTAGTTAATTGTTTAATATATGAACTGTCTGACCATGTTTTTTATAAGCAGATGATGTTCAAAATTAAAGGATCATATTTTATAATTAATGGTTTTTGTTTATTGGCAGGATTAGTATGAAGCCTAATTCGCATTTGCTATGGTTATATGGCTAATCTATGTTTAAGCTTTTATGAAAAACAACGGTTGAAAATGTCCTGTTGATTACCATTTTATCATATTGTACAATTTTTCTCTTACAATAATTTATTGTGGTATTTAAGTAAAAACACTCATATATATAAAGTTTATAATTGAAAGTTAACATAAATCCAACTTATCTTCTTTTGAATACTTTTGTGCAATATCAACAAAGTAGTTTCCTAATTAGTATGTATCGTAAACCGAAACTTTTAGAATTGTCTGCATGCACATTTTCATATTTTTGTTTCAGATCGGTTAAAGTTAACCTAGTAAAAATCTCATGAATTATAACAATAAACAATTATTCTATATCTCATGAGTGAATAACTTATATTGAACTTAACAGTTGTTTCATTGATAGTCAGTGAAATATTGAAAACTGTCTAACGTAAAGCATTAAAGTTTAATGTGTCCAAAGATACAACAGTTAAAAATGAAGCTTTAATATTGGGCTTAATCGATCCTCAGGTACAAATCAGATATATTTTTATATCTGTTATTACAATGAAAGGGTTGTTCATTTCAAGGAATTCATCCCTACGAATAAGCGATCTTCGGCTACATTTAAATTCATGTGTCCTTGAAGATGTCGGATCTACCGATAGGCGATTGTTTAATTTTGTAAAAGAAACTTCGTCAAGTGTCTGAACAAAACTCAATGCATGTCCAGCTGACAGTTTTATGATAGTTAGTCGAGCTGACGCTGAGAAAAAATTGCGAATCCGAGAGAGAATTTCGAGATTTATAAATTGGAGTCGATTTTAAGTCAGCAGAATTTGCTTCTCATCAACTTGTACACTTATTCCACCTTTTGAATGATTTTGTTTTCCTTTGATAACATAAATTGAATTATAGCCGTTTAGGACTAGTAGTTTGTATTATGAATACTTCTCTCCTATTTTTCGTATTTTCTTATTTGTTGGTGTCTAGAGTTAAATGATAAATTCACTCTAAACATAAAGGTAAAAATATAACTTGTTAGTGGGAATGACCAGCACGTGAAAAAAATCCTCTTTCGAACAATGGCACAAAAGGAGATTAATTGGAATTGAAAAATATTAAATATACAATCCTTTTTTGGCTTAATATTAGTTATAAAAAATCTCACTAGACTAAACATGTTATTCCAAAATTTCTCTTCATTAGCCCATAATGGGATTTCTAATTAGAGGTGCCTAGAAATAATATTTCAAATCTATTTTTTGTCTACCACATTTCAGTGCCCGGTAGATTGTTATATCAGTATCAGAACTCGTCACCTGGCTATACATGTTGCCAGACAGAAATCTGTTACATGCGGCGTAATTGATAGTATAAAGGTTGTATATATATATTTTTTTTTATATTCGGTTTGGTAAAAATGCAATAGAACAGATATTAAATTGTTAAATTTTTAATATGAGTATACATGCATATCGCTAAGCTTGACTATGCTGGTAAATATTTTGTCTGTTAACACAATGTTCAAGCTGCGATAATATATATCGGACTTTACTTAATTTCTTACAAAATGTCAGTTAGAGGGAAACTATCAACTTTATTGGTTATTAGTAAATATTTTAGATAGTCGTACAGCATAAAGTATTAAGTAAAGAGTTTATTATTATAGAATCTAATTATATAAGAGATGCTGAGATTACTTTAGTTTGAGATTATGAGTTGATAACTTTGTTGTTTATTGTTTTTGGATAGTAAAAACTAAGTAACACCGGAATTTGTAGAGGGGGGTAGTTCACTCGCCATTTTCTTTTACTTATAGTCATTGATTTAAAACTTAACAGCATTCTATGTGCATTACTAGTGAAATGGCTACTTAATCAGGGACAAGCTACTTTTCCTTGAAGAGATTCTAGTGATAATGAAGTAAAATTCTAGAAGAATGTTCTCAAACATGAATAATTTCCCAAAAGTTTATTACTTCAAACTTTCTCACACATACATATAGCAAAGGAAAATGTAGCCAGAGAGAGAGAATTTGCTTATATATCTTCATTAGCATGTTCGCGCAAAGCTACACAAGGGCATGACTGTCCCTCATCTGTAGCTAATAGACTAAGAAAATGTAACTAGTAATCCAGCGCCCACCGCCAACTCTTGGGCTATTCTTGCGTGACCAAACAGTGGTACTTGGCTGTCACTCCTATAGCATACTCATAGCCCCAGTGTGTTTTTGTGACAACGGGTCGCGAGGTGCGAATTCTCAACTTCACAGTAAAGTCTAAACAATAGCCCACGGTTGGCCTCTAATTATAAGCTAGCTACCAAAGTTACATTTCTTTGGATAAAAAACTGACGCATCTACGCTACATTTTAAGGTAAATATATAGTTTAGGTGATAACGGCGAATATTAATTTTTGTAATTTAAGCTAAGCGAAGAGAAACACCTGAAATATATGCAACTGTAATGCACGAAGATGTGCTAATTAGGCTCATTTCAATTCGTTGGTTTGTTAGCTTCACTGTACTAATTTCTACTTCCAACGCAAATACATCTATCCCAACAAATCAGCCGTAAATTAGCTTGACATTTCTACAAAGGTATTTTTTCCTATGGCCTCACATTAGAGTACAGATACTGTGATTAGCCATGCAACTAGCTAGTCTACTTTAACTATTTATAAGTTATCTAGCAAAGTGCATGGGAAATAGAAGTTTATCAGGCGGGACTGCTTGCGCCGCTATCAAACTCGCTGCTTATCAGTTGGCTGAGAACGCCTGTTTGGAAAGCTGCATTCAGAGATAAGGGTCTTATCTCTATTTTGCAATTCCTTCGATGTCTTATCACCAGCCATCTGCGCTCTAGGAGAATATAACTGCAGATCGACTGATCGATGAAACGATGAAAAAAAGAACGATGTGCACGCCATTAGTGAATGTATTCACCGTGGAAACTAGAATGAAGAAAAAGAACTAGAGACAATAGTACAGAGTTCGTCATAAAGCTAACCGAAGTGGAGTCTGAGTTCCTGCTAGGTCACTTCCGTCATGAAACTATCGTCCTTAAATAAAGCTTTGTTACGGTTTGGCTTCATAAAAACACGCACAAAAGTGTACGAAAAGGAAATTATGTGCTTCTGGAAAACATTAAAAAATCCCTTTCAGTCATGACTAAAAAACGTAAGCATATTCACAATGCATGTGTACCTTACGTCACGTAGAAAAGCATAGCCAAACTATATTCCGTTGGTTAGAAAACATTGACAATTAAAGACTTTAATCATAACTTCTTTAGTAGAGACGTGGAGTTCTATGTAATATCACTTTCAGTGCAAATTATTTGGTTACAGATAGAATTTTTGGATCATCAGTTCTTTTTCTTCTTATATGCTAATTAATTTGTTAATACGAAGTCGCTTTGGACACCCTTCACCTTCTTTATGTTTAAGTGCAGAGTTACACAATAGGTCATTGCGCTATGCCAACCACGGGTATCGAATCCCTATTTGTATTTTATAAGCCCTCAAGCTTACAGCTGAGCAAGTGAGAGGCTTTTGTTTTCGGACAGTTTAAAAAGATAATTCAACAGTTTTGTCAAAGATTATAGACGTCCGTTAACAAAGATACGTGTAAGTTTCCCTCTTTGAAACGTATCGTTTTCATTTTACAAATATTGTATATGAAATTTGGAATAGTCTTTTATAATCAGAGCTAAACACTCTCAGTTTCACATATTCATTTTCCTAAAAAAGTTCAAAATGATGTTAATATTAATGCATTTACAAATGTTACACAGTATTTCGAAATATATTCACGTTATTTTGTTTTAAAGGAACTGCTACTGACAGAACATATTTTAAAGGAACAGCTACAGACAAAACATATTTTAAACTTTAGATAAAAATAGAAATTACTCTTCACAAATTTGAATTGTAGTTTGTTTTGTTTTGAAGTTAAGCACAAAGCTACACATTGGGCTATCTGTGCTCTGCCTACCAGGGGTATCGAAACCCGGATTCTAGCGTTGTAAGTCCGCAGACATACCGCTGTGCTACTGGGGGGCTTTAATTGTAGACTATCGCAGTTGGTTGTTTACAGAATAAAAGAAGATGAAAAGTTATCTGCTAGATTTCAGTGGTTTAAACAAGTTGCACACGGGGGTTTGTTGGTTTGTTTTAAAGCAAAGCCCAATTGGGCTATCTGCTGTGTCCATCACTGGGAATCAAACCCAAGATTTTAAAATTGTAAGTTCATAAACTTACCGCTGTCCCGCCGGGGGATTGTACACGGGATAAAGCTGCTTGTGTGAACTTGTGCGTCATAGTGACATATGTGGTTAGTGCATGCAAAAATAAAATATTATTTAAAGGCTTTCACTGTAGTTAAATCAAACTTAATGCTAAATTTATAGTATTAAAAAATGTTGCACTTACTCGCATCCAAGAAATCTTGTTGTTATTTTTTGAAGTTAAGCACAAAGCTACACAATGGGCTATCTGTGCTCTGCTCACGACGGGTATCGAAACCCGGTTTTTAGCGTTAATAAGTCCGCAGACATACCAGTGTGCCACTGGGAAGCTCAAAGAAATGCTTGAGACTTATATCTTCATATGAAAACCATCCAAACCGAATAATCTTTCGTGAATATAAATAATTGGCTTCTTCTTGTTTTACCAGAAAACTACAAAATGTTCTGTTCATCACGAGGAATTGAACGTCGGGTTTTAACGTTTAAGTTCGTAAACTTTCCTCTGACTCACTAGGGGACAAGGGAAACATTGTAAATTCAATAATCATCATTAAAATATTGTGATGTTATGGAAGCAAATATAATTTTTAGATTAACGGAATTAGTTTTCATAAATCTTTTTTCACGTTTAAAATATTAATATTTATAAGTACCTATTAACAATTGATTAGAAGTTCTACAATTCTACAAATATGTATATTTTCTACAAGACATAAATTTAGAAGCTTCTTCTAAACTAGATAATAACAAACGAACGAAAAATAAATAAGGAATAAAGCGTGAAGTACGTTTAGCTGTAGGTAATTGAAGTTTATATTAGGAACGAATAAAGTAGAACTAAAAATAAATAAGGAATAAAGCGTGAAGTACGTTTAGCTGTAGGTAATTGAAGTTTATATTAGGAACGAATAAAATATATTTTGAATGAACAAAAACGACTTATTCACTATCATTCACTTTCCCTTGTGGTTTTCACGGCATTTTTTATACATTAGACGAATAAAGCAATTTAATTTTCAATGCTATCATGGAGATATTGTTAGGACCGTCTTTTTAAAATTGACTTGTTACAAAGATGTTGTGAGGACCATGTTTATAAAAGTGGTTTGTGATGAAATTGTTATGAGAACCAGCCTTATAAAGATGGCATCTGATTTAATTAAACAAGATGCGTAAATAATGTAAGCCTCAAACGTACTTAAATATTCGATTTTTATAATAATACAGGATTGTGATCCATAAATATCAAAACGTAATCCCCGTGGACCACCCCATGCGGATCTCTGACGATACAGGAACACAGTATATGGAAAACTGAAGTAATGGATTTTCGATATCTAGCAATAAATCATGAATGATATTATATTAATTCGCTGCAGGCTACATTTATGTTAAGTTAACGTTATCTCGCTAATTATCGTTGTTCATACACAATGCTTGACAGAAAGAATATCTAATTTTGTAGTTACTAGTATTTCATATCGTGTTTGATTTTTACTTTAATAAACTTGATTAAACAGCATTTTACAACGCATGTTAGATTCTCGGTGATAATACATTCACACATCATGTGCAAAGGAAAAACGTAGCGTAATTTTAACTCGAGTCACATGTACATGTATCATAAGCGTATTTAGGTTTCCTTATCAGATTAAATATTCCAGTTAAATTTCAAAAGTTTCAGTTTTGTAAATATAATTTCTTCATAGCTTCATTTTATCGATAAGATCAGCCTCTACAGCTATGGCGCCAATACTTCTGTACACTTGAGGTTCCAGAATTATCACGACTTCTTCTTTGAATGATAAGATTTGTAGACAACAAGACGTAGGAATAGTCTTATCTACTTGGCTTATAATACCTGCTTAAATTAATGTTGTTGTTAAGCTGAAACGCATTTCCAGATTCATGGCTATAAAGGGTTTTGCTAAGGTCAATGACCTTTATATATATATATAAGGAAAATAGTGGGAATCATGTTTTGAAACCTCAAAACATGACATAATGCACGTCTGATGACCATTTTTAATAAAACATCTTTGATAACATAAAGTTACCTTTATACTGAAAATGTTCACATGCGTCTGCAACTATATTTTAAGATATGTGCTCGTATTTTCGTTAAACTTGGTGTAGATACACAATGAATTCACAGTTGAATGTAAATCCCAAGTGTCTATGATGAAAACGAAGAAATACTACAACCTATCCACGAATTAATCATTATTTAGGTAAAGCTTATATATAAACTTACTCTTATTCTAACTAAGTCAGTATTGTTCGTGAGTTTTAAGAGATTACCTGATAAACAAAAGCTGCATTTATTTCTTCATATTAACAGATAAGTTGAAAATACAGTTCATGGAAAAGTTACGCTAGTCACATAATAGAAATAAACGTTTGAGCTAAAAATTAATGCATGTTTATAATTCTGACTTCGTTAAGTGTTGAAAGCATTTCGTTCGAAAATTATTTGAAATCCACGAGAAGCTATTTAGTTTTCCTACCTTTAATGTTACTCAAAATACATGTCTCATTTTTACGACGAGCAGGATAAAGGGTTGATTTGGTTGATTAATCTTTGGGTATCTCAAAATTCTTCTTGCGGTTTTCTTATTACATTTATTAGATATAGGTAAATTATGTTTCATATAAACAAATAAAGAGACGTAAGCATATGTAACGATGATGTTCATCAACGTGGATTCATCAAGTTGAAGCCAGTTCAGCAATGTTAAGAAGCATATGACACTTTTTTACCTTTGCTGTTCCACGCGCATTAAACCTAGGCACTAGTTTACAACCATCATGCATGATATGAGCACTAATTTACTACCATAATACATGACCTAGGAAGTAGTTTACAGCTTTCATGCATGACCAAGGCACTAGTTTATTACCATCATACATGACCTAGGTGCTAGTTTACAACCTTCATGCATGATCTAGGCACTAGTTTACAGCTTTCATGCATGACCAAGACATTAGTATATTACCATCATACATGACCTAGGTGCTAGTTTACAACCTTCATGCATGATCTAGGCACTAGTTTACAGCTTTCATGCATGACCAAGACATTAGTATATTACCATCATACATGACCTAGGTGCTAGTTTACAACCTTCATGCATGATCTAGGCACTAGTTTACAGCTTTCATGCATGACCAAGACATTAGTATATTGCCATCATACATGACCTAAGTGCTAGTTTACATAAGTCACGTAACAACTTTCAGAAGTTTTCTATTAAGTCCTTGTGATGCAGAGCCTAGTACACTTGATTAATAGTTTATGATGTATTTCAGTAATTTTGTTGTATATGTTGATATACATCCATTGAAAATTTTATAAAACTACACATTTCACTAACATATTCACCTGATCATAGTTTTCCTTTAATATTTTTTCTTCTCTGAGTGTTTTAGCAGCACTTGAAGAAAGGTATTTGCAACAATGTGCAGCCATTAAACAGTAAAAAAGAAATCTGCTCTCAAAAATCGAAAATAATTTGCTAATGAGGAATGGTAGGGTCTAAAAAATCTAAATAAGTTAGTTTTTAATTTATTCACTGCAATCTGGTTAATTTTCATATTTTATCCAAAATACATAACTCATTTTTACAATTATAGGGACAAACAACTGATCTGCTAAGTAATTTATAAATTCTGCCTTAGCAGCCCGTTAGAAATGACAAACCATTAAGTTGGTCGTGGATAATTTCCAGTTTATTTTTTTAAGAATGCAATAACTACATAAAAGCAGACACTTCTGAGGTCAATATGTTTTAATTTCAAATTGTTCAAATACAATTGTTTCAAAACCAAATTTTTAGATAAACGTCGACTTCAATCTAAAGGTATTTCTTCATTGAAGTCAATTCTGAATCTGACCGAAAGATCCAATTTGACATTTTTTTGGATGAAAAGTAGAAATATTTAATATCAACAAAACAGGGCGTTATTACATCCTAAAAATGTAACTGAAGCTAGTTATGATATTTTTTCTTTATGGCTTATGGGATGAGTTTTTCACGTCTCAGAAATCCACAATAGAACAAAACTGGTTTCATATAACGTTAGAAGTAGAAACTTTCTTGGAAATGAATAAAATTAAGGATCTTGTTTGAATGCAGCTAAGTGCGGTTACACGAACAATTGTTGGCAGAATTCTATCTAAACCATAAAAATATATATTTGATGTTATATATTTGTTTAACAGAATTATATTGTTCCAAGTTGCAGCAATGCTCAACCATAATTGTTGGCAGAATTTTATCTAAACCATGAAAATATATATTTGATGTTATATATTTGTTTAACAGAATTATATTGTTCCAAGTTGCAACAATGCTCAACTATAATTGTTGGCAGAATTCTATCTAAACCATAAAAATATATATTTGATGTTATATATTTGTTTAACAGAATTACATTGTTCCAAGTTGCAGCAACGCTCAACTATAATTGTCTGTCGTATAGTTTAAGGAAATGTAAGCAGAACACAGACTATTCCAACAACTCTTAATTAACGAGAGCTCAAAGCAACTGAGAGGAAATGTTTTTAGTTGCGTGAATGATATTTTTACGCGATAAAAAATAATAAACAACAAAAATACATCTAAAAAAAGAGAAAATCCACTAGAAACTACGTTTAAAATTTGTGATTTTCAACCAGCTAGAACAAACATAATATAAACCTAATTGAGAAAAAAGCCAGATTTGAATTTCGTAAATAACATTTAACAAATTCAACTTCTCATCCCAAAAATACATTTAAACTAATATATTTGATAGTAATATCAAATAATTTCATCACTTATAATTTAAAAATTTATTTCATAAAAGCACATAAGGAGCTGAACGAGAATGGACATGTATTTTGTTCTTGTAAACAGAGATTAGTACCTCTTCATTCAATGTTAGTAATTGTTGTATATTTTCATATATATTCGTTTAAAAGTCTATAAAACTACATTTTTTCGCTAGTATTTTCATCTGATACTAGGGGTCAGCGATAAGTTTACGGATTTACAATGCTAAAATCCAAGGTTCGATTTCTCACAGTGGGCAGAGGGCAAATGGCTAGTTGTGTAACTTTTCGTATATATCGTAATGGATTTAAATATTTAAATTCAGATGACACCAAGGTATGTAGTAATGTTAAATTCTATGCCTGTATAATGTTATTGTGATTTGATGTACACTGATTTGTGAGAAAATAAGACTGTAGTTTTGACAACGATTTAGAGGCATCAAGATCTGAAGGTTAAACAATATTGCAAACTGCTTTTATAAAATTTCATCTTCTGCATAGAACAGAAACAAAAAAGAATGTTCTTAATCCAGTTAACTTGTAACAACAAAATTATGTTTGAATTTCGACTGTTAATGAGAAAACAAATAATTTTACTTACATTGTTATAGAGATCAACTGTCTGAATCTCTTTTAGTACCAAAATTTAAATATATCAATCATCAATAAACTTCGACAGTTGGCTTAGTATATTTCTCATCATTTGCTCTTTACTTCTAACAGGCCGTAAGTGCTTTATAAGAATGATGGTCAAATACCATTATTCGATTAGAGTAGCCCATGAGTTGACGGTGGGTGGTGTTGACTAGCTTCCTTCCCTCTAGTTTATCACTGCAAAATTAGGGAGGACTAGCGCAGAAAGTCCTCGGGTAGATTTCCGCGAATTCAACAAACAACAAACGTCTTCTAACAATATTTCATTCATTGCAACAAAGACGACAAACAACTTGAGTTAAGTGTTGTTGTTTTTTTTATTCTACCAGACATTTCGACTTACGAAACGTAGAGTACAATAAAAAAACATTTATTTGAAGTTTTTTATTATCTTCATAGTAAATGGTTTCTGTTCTCCAGACAGCACTAAAAACTTTAAAAATAATGCAGAATATTTCATTCAATTAATTTTTGCATAATAACATTGTCAACAGTATCCAAAATATTCTAGAAATTTTAATGATGTACAGTATAAAGTACAGTACAGTAGTATGAAATATTTTATTACACAGCAATTTTAAATAAACTCCTAATCAGAATACATTTAAACATATGTACGTTTGAAACTTTAATTACTTTAAAACTGAATAAAAAAATATTAAAAACTTCGTAAAAATACTTTATGCTCCTACAGGGAAAGAAGAGTCCGTTCTTCGAAAGCGCTTGAGCTTCTGGATCAATTCAATATGTTTATTGATTTTTTTGTGATCCTCTTTGCTACTTTTTTCATTATATGTTAATAAAGTTTTACCTTGAATTTGCGATACGTTTTTACAACTTTAAGAAAACACTGGTAGTTGGTGTGATTTAATGTTTTCCTCTCCAAGGATTCTCCTGGATTAAGTAAAGATGTTTGTTGAACAAAAGGTAAGACTTGAATAAAGTATCCATCTAAAATTCGCAATACTATTTTTACGACTTTAAGAAAACACTGGTAGTTGGTGTGATTTAATGTTTTCCTCACCGAGGATTCTCCTGGATTAAGTAAAGATGTTTGTTGAACAAAAGGTAAGACTTGAATAAAGTATCCATCTAAAATTCGCAATACTATTTTTACGACTTTAAGAAAACATTGGTAGTTAGCGGGATTTAATGCTTTCCTCTCCAAGGATTCTCCTGGATTAGTAAAGTAGTTTGTTGAATAACAGGTAAACCTTCAATAAGAATCCATCTAACTGTAAAACAAAACGAAATTCGATATAACAATAATTTAATCATCATTAGTTTCTGATGCATAAAAACGATAAAAAAGTTACTTTGAAGATTGCAACTCCTGCTTCTTAAGACTATAATTATAGGTTTTCTTATACAAAAGAAAATTTGGTGCTATGCTTCAATTTATTTCATATTCAGTAGTTGGTTATACAAATAAATATAACTAACATTTTTAGTTTATTTTGAAAGTTATGTACGAGATTATTAATGGCAAAAATCTTAATCGAAGATCAAATGTTGTATTTAGAAAGATGACTATTTTTGTTTGTAAAATTAACTAATATTTCTTGAAGACCATACCCAACTAAAAAACATTTTATAATAACCCTAATTATTTCACAAAGTTACATTCTTCTCAGATATTGTGATAAAAATGCATAACATTGTCTCGAAATTGGAATTGGAACTGTTATGTATAATACAGTTTTCCTATACACACGTCTAGGCTTCAAAATAACACTAATTTTGCTACAGCTTTATTTTTCAAGCATTGTTACATCACACCTGTCACTTTTGAACTCTAAGCTTTCTTATCGATGATCGAGCTGCACGTGCTTTCATTGAATAACTGATAAAGAAGCGACTTTATCATTGTCCGCTAATGCAGTAGACCATGTTAATAGTTCAACTGCCTTAGAATGACATTCGATTCTGGAAATGATTAGTAGAAATAGATGGCCATTTAGAAAAGGCTAAGAAAGATAGCCGAAGTTTCTCATCAGAGCTTCTAGATAAGGCTTTCTTAACGCGACTTCTTCGCTAGAGCAGTTTACAATTTGACATGTAATAATTTAAATTCTCAACGTTGCCTAGAGTAACCTACCGGTAGATAGATAGATTCTCCGTCGATTTATTGAGTAAATGTAGAGGTTTTAATATATCATATATTTGAATCTTTTTGATGGATATTTGTTACTTTATCCCCTGAAGTTTTTATTATACATTTGACCAACCTCAACTTAGTGCAGCATCTTCGACTGCTGATAATTGTTATGCGTAGAAGTTATGTACGTCTTTTTTTGAAACTATGTTATCATTTCTATTAGAGCATTAGTTAAAGATAATACGACAATACAGAAAAACTGAGATAATGATAAACAAAGATACTTATAAGTTGGACGGGTATTCTTATTTTCTAAAATGAAATACAACAAAATATTGAGTGAAAGGCTTTGTTTGTTTCCAGGTTCTAGAAAAATGAAACAAAAAATGGCTATAATTGAGCTATATTATCACATTTATTGTGGATTCAAATAGTACCTAATCATCCTTAAAAGTCAATTAACATAATAATAATGTAATGTTAATAATGTACAAAATATGTCATTAGAATTAAATATTAAACAGTGTTCTAATATATCTCTGATGAATTTAAGACCTAACACACCTGATAACAGTGTTTCTCGGAACAAAATAAATAAATAAATAACACGAAGAAAAAAAATCATTGTGGGTTAATGATTTATATTAACAGATATTTCAGTGATTTAAATAAGTTTAATGAGTGTCTGTTAAATTGATTTTGTTTGAGTTTTCAAATAAGCAAGCACTTGTAAAACATTCATAATGTTGATAATAAAACTTTTTATGATGCATTATCATCTTACTTCTATAGCCCTTTCTTTGTGTAGAAAACTTCATTAAAACTGGAGAGTAAGAATCAGAATCACTTCCAGCATATAGTTTGATAGAACAGGTCTACTGTAGTATTCTGGGCTGGTTGTTTGTTTTAGAGCAAAGACACATTGGGCTATCTGCTTGGTTCGCCGCGAGGAATCGAACCTCGGATTTACTACTGTCCCACCGGGAGACACTGTTCTGGGACTCGGAATAAAAGGAAACACAATTACCTGACCGCCTCGAAAAGAAGTTGTCGAGGGTCTAGAAAGGCCAAGTGTGATATGATGCTAGTTATGAGGCAAAGGCAGTACCCAGAGTAAAAAATAATAAAAATAAAACACTTTACTGTTAATATAGACGAACAGAATAAATAAATAAATAAAATACAAAACGCGAATAGTCGTCATGTGAGGGGCTGAATATAACAGCAAATGTTTTAATATAGGAAATTAAAATTAAAATGAGCAATTTTTAAATAAACGGTAACATTGTATTTAATTTAATTAATCCTTTATATATATGTACTAAAATTGGGCGAAGCAACACACGTTTACCAGAATTAAACTAGGATAAAAGAAAACAATCAAACGCCAAAACACCCTTAGAATTCCCTCTCTCTCTACAGTTGGCCAATCGAACCGTAGAGTGCATGAATCTGGTAGTAGCCTTGGTCCATCTGACGATAGTAAAATAATCTCACACTCAGGGTAACGTAGATAGAATACAACTATTTCATAAACCAGCAGAAAACATCGATTCAAGCTATACGCCGTAAGGCTTAGGGATAAATTGACAAATAATTTAAACAAGATTTACTTAACGTTGAGAAAATCTAGCAATATTTGCAAATGTATTATCATGCTAAACATATAAGCTACGAATTATATCTGGATACCGCATTTCATTATTAGATGATATTTCGATACCCTTAGCAAAATGTATGTTTTGAAAGGTTTGTTGAATAGTTAATAATCTAAAGGAAATAATTTATACTTTCACAAGTAACACTTCGCCATTGAAAGTTTTCGCATATATGACAACACTTATTGGTATCGTATTTATGACATGACAACACCTAATGGCGTTGTATTTATGATATGACGACACTTAATGGTGTTGTATTTATGACATCACAACACTTAATGGTGTTGTATTTATGATATCACAACATTTATTAGTATTGTGTTTATATTGGCAAGCTCTCTGTGAAACACAGCTTTGATAATTTTCACCTCGTTTTATTTTTCAGTACACATTTTATATCTTTATAAAAGTAAATGTGTATTGCTTTTCGTTTTCTGAACATCTCACAAAATAAATATACTTAATAAATGCATTTATAATTTACTCGCCTGTGGTTTCTTTGCAATTACAAGAGATTAATTTTTACGTCTAAATTACGCTTTTATACAGTTTCTTCACTAGCCTACTTTGTGTCTTTTATATACATATTCATTAAATGATTACTAAATTTTAACTTATCCATGTCACATCAGTGTTCACTTAGTTAAATACTGGCTTACATAAAATAAGACTTTTCACGTTAACTTGAGAAGTGTAGTTAACATCTATCTAGTCTTCTTCATCATCGAGATTTGGTCCATGTTTTGGACCATGGAGGATCATGTTCAGCGTAGATCTCTTCCTCAATATATTTCCAAACAGACTGCCAAAACGCGAATCGCTGATTTCAAGGATAGAATGAGGGAATGCGCACAAAACTATTGCGCAGCAAGCTTGAAAAGACGCGTTTCCCCGATAGTTCTCAGCGTCAGTTTGTGTTGGTCAAAAAGGTTCGTAGGTACGTAGTTTGTGTGATAGCTCACCGAAGACTCGACCGAATATCTCGGAAAAACTACAGTTAGGACTAATCGCATTCACGTTACTACAAAATTACATTAGACGTTCACATGAGGAAATATTCCACTGTGGGATTCACCGCTTGCCTAATCCATGTCTCGTCGCAAACAGTCGAACCCAAAACCAATAAAGCGTGAGTATGTGACCGTAAAATAAGGTTTTGAGCTTCAAATTCTTACATTATATTTAACAGTCATGCATTTTGGCGACAGAAGGCCCCCTTCTGAGTTAAACTCAACAAATATTTAGTTATACATCATTGAATAGGAAATATAATCAGTAATTTGTAAAAAATAAGTAAACATTTCAGTCTGTTTTGTTGCGAATGCAGATTTTCTTCAGCAGCAGTACTCGTACTTCTAGTGTACTATGTTCACCTGTGAACGCATATAAATATGAATGTTTGTTTACATTTTCATATGTTTATGATTGTATACGTGTAATGTGATGTGTACTGTTTTGAAATGTGTATTTGTGTGTTGTAATAATACGTTGTATCCATATGTATATAAAAACGTTCGCTTTCGATATTCGTTGTTAGAAAATATGGTCGTAGATAAAGGTCGAATCTTTGATAAGAACTTAAGAACGTGACTTATGAGAGTCGAGCTTCATTTTTTCCAACATCGCCTGAAACCATTTTTGAGTAATTGATTAACAGTGTATAGATCTGTAGTGATTGACTCATAGAAAAGGTAGAAATACGTTGTTCAGGCACTAAACTGTACTGTCACAGGTGTTTGAAACAAGTCGGACAAATGACAGACGTTAGATAACCACAAGATCTACCCCGTTTGATGTTTCTTGACGAGAACTATGAAAAGAACCGTAAAAGATAGAAAGTAGTTTTAGATAAATGATTAGTGGATTTTCTTTTAGCAGAACTTCTTAAGAATTATGTAAAGATTGTTATACTGTATTGTGATTTTATTTTTATACATTAATTATTATGTGTTAATACATTGTTTATTTTGTAAGGATGAATAAAATAGCTATTATATCAAAACTTTTACGAACTTTTTCCATTGGTCTCTTCACATCCTTCTCTCATATTCAAGACAGTATGAGAACCTTATGAAATCTTTGTCGTCGTCACAGTAATAAAGAAACTCAACAATATATTTTTATTTTAACGTACGATGATATTTTTGATACAGTTGAACAATATATTCGAATCGACAGTTGCGTATTACGACAAATTACATTTAAGTTACTTGTCGTAGCTACACACGTACATGTGTATGTAGATATCTACATATATTACATACTATATGACAAATGTTATCGTTATACTGGAGAGTCGTGAATTACTTTGACTTTTTTAGATCTAACACTAGAACACCAAATCTTTTGGTTTCTTTCCTTTAATTATTTTGTCATGAACCTATAGTTATAGGTTTTCGAAAAATATCATGTCGGATATATATTCAGGGGCTGTTAAATTCAAAGCAAAACAAAACAGTTGTATGCAGATACACATTTTAATTTCCAATATATTTCATTTGGGTATTGCGTGTATGAAAGAAAACTAAAGACACTAAACTCGTAAAGAATATTTACGAATGAAATTTAAAGACGTTCTTGAGAAATGTACCTAAAAATCGTTTGTTTCGTGTTGCTTGACGACTTTTGTGAAAAGTCTATTTCGTATCTTATTTTTCTACCCATTCCAAAGTTTGAAGATATCTTTCATGATTCAAAGCAAATAATATATATATATATATATATATATTTAGAACATTCAGTCCCAGGACCCTTTTTTTTTCGTCAATAGCGACAAAATTATTGTAGATCTTCCAAGGTGCGAAAAAAAAGCATAGGTATCTTTTACTCAGGTTTATTAAACATCGACTGTATTTAGGGTTAAATAAGTAAATTATTTCAACCATAAGCCTATTAATAAAGCTTTAAATCCTTATCACACTAAATAAGCTTTATACAGCCAAGTTAAATTTTTTAGAGTGTTTGAATACATATATTTTAATCTTTAACCAACGAGATTGAGGCTTTAAGTGACAAGAACAATTAACATGTTTTAAGAATACAAATATGAATGTAAGAAACCATGGTGTTAACATTTTAATGTATAGGCGGTGATGTAAAAAATACAGTTACTGATAGAACAAAACTCAAAAGAGAGTATACACTCTGCACTAGAAGTACTAGTGCAACCTAGTGCAATGATAAAGCTGGGCTCGTAATGGCAAGATCTATATCTGAACATAAATATTCTGCTATGCTTATCTTCCCATTTCGTTTATGTGCACTTATAAGCAACAGTAGGAGCTAATGACCTTGCAGTGATAAAAACTGCAGACTATTCGTCGCAAAACGAAACTTTTATATTGATGACGATGTATCTGTTTTCTTATTTTTATAACGTTGTCTTAATGAGAAAAGGGGAAGGAAACTGTCCCTATACAGTCTAATGTAAAAAGCCATGCTTTGATATAAACTAAACGATGTGAAAGAGATAAACATCGAACATTTGCTACGTCTGTTGCAGTCTTATCTGTGGTGGACATCTTTCTAGCTGCTGAAGGCGCCATCGAGATCAAGATATGCTATCAGACAGTGATGTGGCCAGTCTGATCACGAAGGCAGCGCTCTGTTGGTCGATCCATACACGCGGATGTGATTATCACTTTGTCTATCTTCGAGCCACTCCTCCGATTATGGATCAGAAGTTTAGCGTGGAAAGTCACGGGAGAAACAGAAATGCACGTACAAAAAGTTTATTCAGTACTTAGATATATTTTATGATTAAATGAATGCATGCGTAACGCAAACGGACACATGTGTTTCTGCGTACCGAAATATGTTGAGAGCTCTAAAAGGTATATTACTAATTATTAGTAAAATTATTTTTTATAGAGTTTATGTAATTCATCTAAATGTTATGACATAATAGGGGCATACATAAATCATAACTCAGTCATTTTGTTGATGTTAAAGTCGTTATTTTTCCTGTCATCAAGAAGAAGACTCTTGGGACAGATAATATACGTGTTAAATCTTAGTTCTTCAGAAATAACAATAAATAAATAAATACGAAGTTTGAAACATGTGGAAAATTGTTTACGTTTTTACGAAAAACTAAATTTCATGTAAAACAAACAATTATCAAATCACACATATTTACACTTACCCAGAAGCAGTCGTTTGTTCCTTGACACTGATGATGATCCTCAAATTAATTGGCCTTATTGAAACTGTCCGAATCGCTATGTATTAAAACAAACTATGATTAGTGATTAGTCTTATCTTTGCTAGATAAGAAGGGGTTATTATTGCTTAAATTATTTCACTAATTTCCTCACTAAGACTATTTCTTCTCCTTTCCTTCTCCTTAACTTGAGTGTAGACAGCTTTTGTTTTTTCTGCGTTGCCTTTGCACGAAGAAGCCAACCACTTTTTATCTCTGGAAGCTAATGCTTTATATGCTTAATATCTTCACAGGGGTGTAAAGCAAATAACATAAACCACATTTGAACAACTCTGATAACAACTTTGTTAAAGGGGAGGATATAGAATAGAAACATAAAAAATTAATAATAAGCTTGACACATATTGTCTATACACCACTCTTATTTATTTTCTGAAAAAAAAAAGATTGGGCGTTTTATATTGTAGTATTGTCAGTAGCTCTTGTGATAGAATTTATTGCATAAGTGCTATTATGCATTGCCCATGAAATCTTTACGTAATTTTCTTTATCGGCTTCCACTAACAGGACCAGCTTTACACGCGTAGTTTCAAAGTAAGGATCCCAACGTGGGATAATATATCTCTTCTGAGATGGGAAGCTATTACACTCAAGATATTATTTGTATTTGTTAACTAATAAGTAAAAATTATCTGCGTCTCTTATTTTTCAGGAAGCTGTAAGAAGGAGGTTGGTTGGTGTAAGGACCTCTATCCTATAGCTATAATTATTCATAAACGTAGACAACTATCGAAGGAGTTAAGATGAGGGCGTTGCATAGCTACGTAAATAGTAAGTTTGAAAATTTAATGATGACGACCACATTCTTAAATAGTTTTTACGAAACTGAATGGGAAACAATACCACAGAAATTCCTATCAGCCTAATAATAATTAATATTATATGGCTAGTAAACAACTAACAAATTATACTGATGTTGGGTAGGGACAGGCATTATTGTATATAAAGTTTTCGGACTATACAACCAATTATTGTCCTTAACTTCTGATCAAAATAAGCTTCCTCCTTAAATCACAACTAAGATTTAACCTAATAATTAATATAGCTAATCTAACATATATTTCTAACTAGGTGTATGGAAAGTCATAAGATAAATCTTTATATCGGATGAGTCAAAAGTCTTGATTTTCCTCAGTGTTGTGAAGTAGGTGAAGAATGTCGAAAACTTCCTGATATAGGGTGTTAAGGCAATTTGGGGGTCACTTTTTGCATGTCGTGATGTCAGGATATAAAAGTCAAATCAAGATCAATCAAATGCTTTCTCTAAAACTATCAGTCTCAGGTAAGGTGTATCAATACAAAAGTTGTAGCGCACAACGATATTACTCAAGAAACTTTGTTTTTCTTATGGGTTTCGCAAAAAGTTGCGCAAGTTTGTAAATAGAAGTTATTTCGCTTCAATACACAATGAGCTATGAAATTATGCAAATTTATGGAAGTGGATGACCTTAATTTGACCTTTATATTATGATATAATGGCTGGACAAATGGTCTTTAATATACCTATATATCCTGCAGATTTTCGATATTTTACACCTACTTCACAACAATCGGAAAAATCACGACTTTTGACTCATCCTTTGAAATGATTAGAATGCACTGATTCATCATTTAGGTATACTGGCTTTTAGTGACACTTTAGGCGGTACTTCTATATTAGATGAATTATATTTCTGTTATTACAGAAGAAAACCAATTTTCCAAAATACGTTAACTAACCGAACACTCGCAGGCCTAACGTTTCATACTGCTGTACTGATTTTAATGCACATCTGTTCATGCGTAATTTTACAAATACAATAATTAAAAAAAAGTTAAAAAGGATAATATAGATAGAATTTTGATAACAACTGAGCACAGTACTTAGGCAAGAATTTCTGATCATTAACCCTGTATTGCACGCACTATGAAAATTGCAACTACGGAAGCAAAAGTTTTTCTTACTTAAAAAAGTCTATATTGCACAGAATATATGTTTTTATTAAATATATTTTGGTAGATTATAAATGGGGACATTACCTAGAAGTAACATTGTTCAATCGAGAAACCAGTTAACGAAGCCAACAT
>NW_013665626.1:159481-176863 GCF_000517525.1 Limulus polyphemus
CCAAAGTTCTAGATATCTCTGTTTGAGACTTGCAGAAAGTACTTCTGTAATAAATCTCAATGTAAATTGGTCAACAATGGCTAAGTAATTGAACAAAACCCCTAAAATTATGGCTTTATTTAACCTTTTGCCCCTCTAAAATTACCAAAAATAGACATATCCCACATTTTTGTATGTATATTAAAGGATCTGTATAAAAAAGTATTTTTGTACCAAATCCCATGTAAATTGACAGAAATACGGCGGATTAATTTTAAAATTTATGCTTTTTGTGGCATTCTGACCTCCTGAAATTGCTAAAAATGGGCAAGTCCACCATTTTTCTTTGTCAATACGTGAGATCTGCAGAAAAATATCTTTGTACTAGATCTCACGTAAATTGGTTAAAATATGACCGATTAATTATGCTTTTTGTGACCTCTGACCTTCCTAAGACATTGAAAGAAGGCAATTCCAACTTTTTTATACGTCAATGTGTTGGGCGTATGAAAATTGATATTTGTGTCAAATTTCTCTTTATTGCTCTAAACATGACTGCACGGAAGCCCAAAATATACATTTTGTGTTATTTGATTTTTGATCCCATAAAATCGTTATAAAGGCCTAAAAAAATATATCTGGGCATATAGAACCAAGATATAACCTTATCGAGTTTCAAGTCAATCCGTCGATAAATGAAGGAATGGCGGTCGATTGAAAAGTGTTTGGAAGAAGAAAGAAAAAATTGACAAAAAACTTGTTTTTTTTTATTTGAAATTAAGCACAAAGCTACAGAAATGGTTTCTAGCGGGGTGCAAAACAAGAGAAAAACAGTAAGTATCTCTGTGGAGACATAAAAATAATTCCATGTTTATTTAGACCTGTTACGTTGAAGTAAGAGCATTCAGTTACAAAATTGAAGCATTTATATGTGTATTAAGCAGCGTTCTAATGTTGAACGATTATTTTTCCTGCGTTGTTCTTGCATTAACAGACTTTTCTTATTGTAACATAAATTTTTTTTCTACTCCTCTACAGAAATTGTGCACCTATTAAAGTGAGTGTTTTGAGGCCATTTATACTGTGCAAATATTACTGCACTTCAAAATGCGCAATTTGTCAGCTATCATCACCTTTCGAAATATGTCATTTTAAGTTAAGAATAAAACATGTGAGTTAGATTGTTAAGAATTGAAATTAATTCCACCTTAATTTTTCAATATTTTTAAAAGGTCCTAATTGTAAGCACATGTGATAATTCGTTTTACAGTGATTGTTTGTTATTAATTTGTAGATACTTATTGCAGTGTTAAATAGCTCGATTATGTAAATAATAAACTTTTGTTACTTGCAGAATTTGAGATATCTTTTTGACTCCATGGGTACTCAACAGTAACAACTATATTCGCTCCCTATTTATGTGTGCCCCCGCAGTGGCACAGCGGTATGTCTGCGGACTTACAACGCTAGAATCCGGGTTTCGATACCCGTGGTGGTCAGAGCACAGATAACCCTTGTGTAGCTTTGTGCATAATTAAAAAACAAACAAACAAACAAAAACAACCCTATTTATGTGTATCTGATTTCTTGGAACTGTACTGTTGTTTCGTGAAGTAATCAGTGATTTTTCGATATTAGATTGTGTGTGAAATAATAGTTAGCGTGCCCAGACTGTGAATCAGAGGATTCAAGATTGGCTTTACGTTGCCGAAAACACGCGCTCCGCGTCTTAAGGCCGTGGGAGCACTTACTGTTTGGTTAGATAAGAGTGGCTGAAGAGTCGGCACTGGGTGCTATTGACTAACTGCTTTTCCTCTGATCTATCAGTTCACAATTAGGGACGGTCATGCGCAGATAGTCCTTTATGTAGCTTTACGCGAATATTTTTAACCAAACTAAAAACAGTAATTATTTTCACCCATGTACATGCCCAAATGAATGGTATTTTTCAGCTGTCTTTCATGTTTTCTATCAAAATAGAAATATTCCTGTGACACACTACGTCCAACAAACAAGTACATGATATCCATTGTCGCACTTATCAACAATCCCTAGAAATATGTTTATTAATGTTTATAATCTATACCAACGAGTAAGTAGCAATACTTTTTACACATATCAGTTTGGCTACGAAAATCAAAAGGCTATATAGGCAGTGGCTGGGGTTAGTATTGTCCATAGTTCCATCCTTAAGGAATTATTAAAAAAGGTGTTGCAGGAAAACATCATAGATGATAGATGACATCTTCTCGCATGACACTTGCAAGGAGAGAACTATTGCATTCTTTTTTCTTACTTTTGCAATGTACAGAGAAATTCACATTTGCTTCTTCCTTTGCAACGAATAACATATTTACCTTAAGTATATGTTGTGGCAGATTCTCTGACAGCTGTCACGCACACAGAAGAGGTTGCCCGTAGGCATCTACTACTTACTACATATTCAAACTGTATAGGGTTTGCTGTGAGCTGAAACCATCTACACAGTGAATGTGTATGTAAATATAGTAGAGGAGTTACAATGATGGTCCCTAGTAGCAGTCGTCATTGATGGTACATTTTCAAGGGATGGTTTGCTTTCCATGATGAAACATTCCAAACCTAAGTTCATCCACGCGTTTTCTGGTAACAGTTGGACTAAGCAGCTGTACTGAGTTTTGTTCAACTCCTTCAAATGTTTTTCTTTATGTTGCTTATTTATGATGGTAGACTGAATCACACAGCCAAGAAGTATACATTGTATATAAAATCTGACCTCATAATGACATATAACGCAGACAGTATGCCACATTGTTTTGCCCTAACTTCTGAGCTAACTTCTGTACTAGAAAGGAGTGCATCTATTCTCAACCAAATGGTTGCAAGAAACTAACACGAAAACGAAGTGAGTGTAATCTACTCTCATAACTTAAAAACGTGCATAATAAGGCCAACAAAACAGCAAAGTCATTTGTAAGAAGCAAAGAGAACAAGGTACATTTGCACAACTTGACAACCTTTCACTACCTGCAATCCATGAATATGTGAATATGTAGATTACATCAGATGTGAGTGGCCATTCCCAAAACAGCGTGTCTTCCTATCGCCTTTATGGCAGCTTTTTCCATCCATACTTTAGTCATAAGAAGGTTATCAGACATTAAATTAGTCTTTTACCTGTAGCTTTTTGTACTGAAACATAAGATACCCATGAATTATTGAATGATGACCAGTAGACTGGTGATTACGTAATTGGCTCTGAATATACGTGTGTAATACACTTCAATGTAATATGGGCCACCCACAGAGAATTGGTTTCCTATTCCACAGATGTAATTAGCCATTATATAAATGCCCTATTTGAAATGGTATGCTTCTGTATATATGATTTCATGATGGAATTTCATTTCATAAGTGGCATTTTCAGAATGGGTCAGTTGTATTTAGAGGTTACTAATGATCAACATATAATGATATATCAACATCCATTCTAACTTAAATTCCCTTTTCCTGGTCTGACCAGTGATCCCTGTTATACGGATGATATACTGCTCGAAACACATGTCAGAACGTAGAGTGAGTGATTAATTCAACATAAAGATTCAAACTTTAAAATTCCTGTGGTCTTAAGTTCATAGCCTCACACGTATTTTGTTATATTATTTCACACACAACTGGAAAAGCTGATTACTTAAGATGTGTTAATATGTTCATAAACTTTAATGTTGCAGGTATTGGTATGACTGGAAGAAGTTCCACAATTTTAGGTGGAAGATTCTTGTCTTTTACAGTAAAATTGAATGATGCCTATGATGCGGTCTCAAATATCATGCTCTGGTTCTCTGCTTTATCTTCTGGGATGTGACCATGTCCATAGAATATTTCAGTGGTGACAAAGAGTTATTGTATGGTACGCCAGGTATTCGTGCTGGTTTTGTGAGTTGCTCTATTGCTTTTGTCCAGGCAGAACAGACGTTTCTGTCAAGTTCAGCTTGCTGTGAGTCTCACTGGACTTCTCCTTGAATAGGACAGAAACAGTGTCATGATTACCACCATTGGACTTGTCCTTGAATAGGACAGAAACAGTGTCATGGTTACCACCATTGGACTTGTCCTTGAATAGGACAGAAACAGTGTCATGATTACCACCATTGGACTTGTCCTTGAATAGGACAGAAACAGTGTCATAATTACCACCAATTTCTAATAATGAAACTTCCTCATGGTCGTAGTTATTTATTAAATGCACTAGCAACGAGTGTGTCCTTATCAACGTTGCTAGTCATTAGTGCTTTGTCTTTGCTTTATGTTATGTAATGTGCAGTGTCATAGCGATATCGCATTTCTCCATGGCTGACACAGAAATCCAATCATTGTTCTATTATGTAAGATTAATAATAACTCGGACACGGAAATCACCTTCGTATTTTTACTAAGTAATAATAGCTGAATGAATGAAAAATGTATCTTAATTTATTGTCTTGATATGTATTTAACGAACTAAATTCACTGGGGTCGAACCCATACAAAGCATTCTTTACACCTTCATTACTTCAGAACTTGTTGGCCTTTCTTGCCAAGCTCCACTTTCTTCTTCTACTAGGCTTCATCTTTTCAGGCTTATTCCCAAATTGTCCACTTTTCAGTTATAGTTTAATGATTCATCATGCCACTGTATAATACAATAATTAAAACGTACCTATGTTTTGTCTTTATTATTACACTGTTACAAGTAGTAGTGTTTTTACACAGTGGTAAATGGGCACCCTTTTAAGAAAAGTTCATTTATGCATATTCTGGTATATCAGCTGTAATGCTGCATTTAGTGTTGCATGATGTATGTCACCAGAAATATACCTAAGGAGGTAGGATATCAGACTATCCCCCTTGAATAGCGTTTTATCCCTGGATCATTGTACAAACCTGGCCTGAGTGATTCTCTATGGCTATAAACGTGCACAGGGCCAGCTTTAGCTCTATGATAGTATATTAACTGAAAATGCTGACAAAATATAAAACAGGAATGGGGTCTTCTGAGTAAAACGCGGTGTATAAACTCAAACATTCGCGTAACTAGGATAACACCCCACAAGCGTGGACGATAACTAGCATAATACCCCACAAGCATGGAAAATAACTAGGATAACACCCCACAAGCGTTGACAATAACTAGGATAACACCCCACAAGAGTGGACAATAACTTGTTGATAATATAGGTGGGAGGTGCAAACCAAAAGTTAAACTCTACATGACAATGGTCATCTCGGTTTTCTCCTTATTTACCTTCTCAGTACTTAGATACATAAATCTAAACTCCTCCTTTAAATGATTTAGAAAAAGGATAACCTTTCTGTTAGATTCATAACTCGCAAGAAAAAACAAATTAATTTTTGGATTATTCAATCTTTATGGTTAAAAGAGGCATGAATTAGTAAACAATAAATTTATTATAACTCATTAGTATTAATTTATTGTCTATAAATTAATATCTTATTCTTTATGAAATTCTATTAAAACCCGTTTTAACAAATACTTAATCCGTCAAGCAACAATTTCACTGAGTTATTGAAGTAGATTACATTATGTTTAATAAAGACTGCATGATTTTGGGGCGGTGTGCCCTATAATTTACCGCAGTAAGACATTCTATAAAGAAAACCGAAATAATTTGAGGATGACTTGTTTTTCCCAATTGTTTTCTCTGTTAAATATGTATTTGATATCCTCCTTTACGGAAGAAATACTTGTAACTAAGTGCTAGGTATAATACCATACAATTTTCCACCTGTTTTCGTTATATCTATACTACCTGTTGGTTTATTGTTTTAGCTAGGTATAATATATATTTTTCTAATGTATATCAGAAGGAAAGATAAAATAATGACTAAAGTACTTTTATCTTTTTTGCTAATAATCTAGCTTGAACATTTTTTTTCTCAAAGTTTATACACAAAAGGATGTTTTCGTTAAGCAGCTAGGCTAGGACATTAGCACTGCTTAAAACGCTCATTTATATTCCTTGTGCATGTTTCTTGCTAATGGTATAGTCATAAAGACTTTAAGCAGTGTTATCTCAAAGCTTTTATTGAATTATTTATTTGTATTATATATTCGCATATATGTTGCGTTATTTCATTCTGAATACTTGGAAGGCTTAATATGTTCTTATTAATTCAATAAAAATTTATGGTTGATTTATATCTTACCAAAAAACATTTCATTAATCAGTTCTCTACTGAAACAACACCAAGTATATTTTTATCTAAAGATTCAGGACCCTCAATTCTATGCTGTACAGGTATTCCAAAGTTATAAAATCAGTCGACATTAACACTGTTGTTGGTAATCTTCCTTAGCTCTAAGACGGCCGTTCGTTAAATGTTGTTGTTTTTGTAGGGAATTTACACGTGACGTCTTGCCCCCCCCCCCCTAGTAGCACAGCGGACTTATACCGCTCGAAACCTGGCCTGAAATAATAAAATGATCAATATAACATACCACAGTATTCAATTAAAGCAGACTTTTTTATTAGTTCGAAGAAACAACGTTTGACTATTAATACATACACACACATACACAAAAAATGGTTCTGCTTGCATGTACATTAACGACTAATTATCAAAATGTAATTTAAAACAGCGGAATAAAACGAAAATGTCACACACCTTCGATAGTTCTGACAAGGTTTCTTCACTCCTGGATTTCTACTGATGTATACTGTAAAATGATCTAAATCGACATGAATAAACGCTATTTAACAGCTAAGCTCCAAAGTTTAAGAGAATATTAAATAAACAGGTTAAAACCAGCAAAACCCAACTCACACATCCATTTACCTTCATGGTGAGTAGCATAGAAGCAATGTGCTTGATAATTTTAAGGTCTTGATTATGAAATGTCAAACACAGAAAATCTGTTGAGCTTAAACTTAAAACAAAAGTACTTTTGTCTCCATGTAATTTCTTCAGTTTTTATATATTTTTGTTGTGTGCATGCACTTTATTGGAGATGAAATTTTTAGATTATGACATACTTTACTACAACTCGTACTTCTCCATCAATAGTATTCGGTATTTCTGTTGTTTTTCTTAATGAAATGTGAAAATTGTACATTTATCTTTAGTGATATTATACATATGTTAGTTTTAATTAGTATATGAAACATTTTTTACAAAACTTAAAGGCACCTTTTAAGGCTAATAGTAACATATAGTAAGAAATAAAGGTGTATAGGTTGCATTTCAACTACAGTTTGTTTGCTTTAGTCCGCCTAATATTGCACATTTTATTTCTTCTTGTAATGTATGTATGTGATTTAACATTTCAGCGCTAAGTATGTTTTATACAGATAAACGTAAATAAGCTTTCGGAGTGTGCTGCATTTTTTTAAGCACACATTTCATATTTCACGTTAGGTTAGAATACTGGTATTCAATAAACATTTTATCAAGATGAACCAAAGAAAGCTGTATACCTAAGATTAATGCTGTTATAAAAATGAAACAGTGAAACATTTGGAATTTTGAATAAAAATCCGCAAATAAACTATTATTGGCGTGTCTCAAAAAATATGATTTTGTTTATTTTTAAACACAAAACAAATCAATGGGCTATCTGTGTTATGCCCACCACGGGTATCGAAACCCGGTTTTTAGCATTATATGCCGTCAGACTTACCGCTGAGTCACTAGCGAGCCACAAATGTGCAAGAAATTGCACGTTTCTGATCAAATATATGATTTTTCAATTATACAACGACACTGTCAGACCACAGATTTATTTCGTTATATTTGTAGAGCTTGAAGAAAGGTTGCAATAAGAGTTAACTCGTAATCATACCGTACCGGTAAGAATTTTACAATTTTGGAAATATGATTTTTCTTACTCTTTTCAAGGGAAATCACAAACTGTTTGTTTTAAATTACATTTTTGTACAATTTCTTGCCTCATGCTTGATCGAAGTTCTTACCAGTTCAGCTAGTTTTCTTTGAGTCATTTTTGATCTCAGTAAAGTTTTAATCCACTTGAGTGTGGAAAAGCTTCTATCTCTACTAATACTAACAACTATAGTGCAATAAATATGTTAGGAAATGACGATACTATTCTTTCTTGGAAATTTATTCCAACTCTTTCCTTTCTTCAAATATTTCCATGATGACTTAAAACTGTTGACATATTTTTTCAGTCCATGCTCCTTTGAACGACAGTAAGACGTTTAGCTGTGCAAAAACATGCAACAAAAAACAAAACACTAAATAACATGTTGTCTAATGTTCACACATATTATCTTGATGTTCCTTCTCCACTGATAATTTATAGTGTATCATAAATTCTTATAAAATTCCTTGTTGTTTTTGGGAAAGTCAATATATGCAGATGTAATGGGCCAACGTCAAGCAACAACTTTAGCATCTTTGACTCGAATTTTCGCTATTTAATGAATCATTCAAAGCAAATACACTAGTATTTTGGTTTTCTGTCTGCTTATCTTTTCTTAAATGGCCTTTTCCCTGAAAAGCTGAGGGTTCTTTAATGTTTGAGAGAACTTAGCAGGAAGTTGTAACACTGGTCTTGTCAATAGTGTTGACAGCAGTAGTTTCTTGTCTCGTCCTAATAGCGAGCAACATTAATTTTGTTGTTCGTTCTCATGGCAGTCTGTTTGTTTGTATTTGAATTTCGCGCAAAGCTACACGAGGGCTATCTGCGCTAGCCGTCCCTAATATAGCAGTGTAAGACTAGAGGGAAGGCAGCTAGTCATCACTACTCACCGCCAACTCTTGGGCTACTCTTTTACCAACGAATAGTTGGATGGACCGTCACATTATAACGCCCCCACGGCTGAAAGGGCGAGCATGTTTGGCGGGACGGGAATTCTAATCCGCGACCCGCAGATTGCGAGTCGAACGCCCTAACCACCTGGCCATGCCGAGCTCACAGTACTCAGAATAGCTGGATTAGTGCAATATGAAATATGAAGATTTTTAGTACAACAATATGTTAACAGTTGTAGGTTTTTTCTCTCATTAATTTTAAAACCTCTCTTCCCATACAAAATATATGTGTTGAAATATTGCTGTGTTTATATTACCATCCAACTCTTGCTGTAGATTTTATTTTACACTTTAATCCTGACATGACCAGAGTTTAAAAGTCGGGATGACACCAAAGATGTAGTTAGTATGTTTGTCCCAGTAATGTGTAACCTTAATGTAATTGATTTAGACTATCTGGAATAAAGATGTAACAATTTTATTGTAGATCTATTGTGAAAATACAATTAGTATAACTTCAAGATTAATATTTCTTACTGTTTGACAGGCAAACACGAATAAATTCATTAACTGTCTTCACTATATTTGTGTAAAACAAAATAACCTTATTGTTTCTATTTAATGACAAAGCTACACAATGGGCTATAAATGCTGTGCCCACCACGAGTATTGGAACGCGGTTTTTAGCTTTATAAGCCCTTAGACTTACTGTTAAGTCACTGGGGGGCATTATGTGGGACGTATTTAAAGATAAGTCGTTGAAATGCAACTGTTTGCAATATTGAAATCCGAATAACTTGGAATATTCTCGAAATATTCTACATTTTCTATACGAAATGAATGGATAAATTACTCCCAACATATTATTTTACTATCTCCATGAGCTAACTTAAGGACATGGTGTAAGAAAATCAACTGCAAAAAACCCTCAGGTAATAGTGGTTTGTGGTTGTAATACGGGTCTGTAAAAGAACACAACCAACAATGCCATCTATGAGTTTACAAGATTCGATGTTCCTTCGCGACAATCTGTCGCTTCCTTGTATTTCTGCCCCCCAGTGGCACAGCGGTATGTCTGCGGACTTACAACGCTAGAATACGGGTTTCGATACCCGTGATGGGCAGAGCACAGATAGCCCATCGTGTAGCTTTGTGCTTAATTACAAACAAACAAACAAACAAATCATTGTATTTCTAAACTGAAAAATGGTTTAACAGTTTATTTAAACGTACATAATAACTCATCAACTTAATTTCGTCTAAGCATCGAAATTTTGTGGTTAAAAAGAAAAAAAATTGAAACAGAGTACTAGGTTACCGAAAGCTAGAATCTGTTCTTGCCTTCTTGTTCGTAATGATAATAATGTATTGATTACAAGGTGACTTCAAACTCTTATCTTCGACTTTGTTGTTAGTAAAAAGAAAGGACAGCAATGCACGTGGTTCTAAGTAACTTCAAACTAATCTTTTCTGCTCTATACGTTAATAAGAAGGAAGAATAACAATGAATCAGAGTACCAACTGACCCCAAACTAATCTCTTATGACATTTTTTTATAGTAAGGATAAAGATGAATTGTTGTTATAAGGACAACAAAAACTATAATCTGTTTGATATTGTTGTTCGTAAGGTCAACAATGAATAGAGTACCAGGCTACTGAAAATATCATTTGTTTTGACCCAACAACCTGGTACTCTGTTCATTATTGTCCTTACTAACAACAAGGTCAAAAAAGATTATAGTTTCAGTAACCTGGTATTCTTTTCATTGCTGTCCTTACTAACAACAAAGTAAGAAGAGATTATAGTTTCAGTAACCTGGTATGAAACTATAATCTCTTTTGACTTTGTTGTTAGTAAGGACAACAATGAAAATAATACCAGGTTACTGAAACTATAATCTATTTTGACCTTGTTGTTAGTAAGGACAATAATGAACAGAGTACCAGGTTATTGAAACTATAATCTCTTCTGACTTTGTTGTTAGTAAGGACAACAATGAAAAGAAACAATATTATGCCTGTAGCTGCTTTCAAAGTGTTCCTGTCTGTTCATCATACTGCTGACTATCGTGATGCTTTCACCTTCCCTACCGAATCGCAGGTGAAATCGTTCGTATCTCAATTGAAAGCTAAACATAAAAAGATGATAGCATAAGCATAAAAGGTTGGCAATTGCTTAATTAATGATGCTGAGAATGTGGTTTTATTGATATATACTGAATTTACTTCCAGCAGGTACACCTAGTATTAGCCAGTATGGAAACTTGAGCATGCTGTATTTCACTTAAATATTTATCAATTAACAAACGAAAACTAGTCTCGAAAAGTACGTCCAAAACCACCCTATATGAAAGTTTTCGTATTGAACTTACTTTTAATATTCAACAAATGGTAGTGTAAAGACACCCCTTGGCTCCTGATGGATGTGTTAAATTAGCTTTTATAGTATATTTTAGTGGGTTTTTTTTATTTTTCGATTACTCTGGGAGTGAGCTTAGATATCTTACTGTTTGTAATTGGCTTCTAAAGGAGCTAAAGACCATAAACCCATATAATTATAAAACCATTAGACTATGATAAATATAAGCTATATATATATACACAAATAGTTTCTAATGTTTGTTTTACCAACTGAATATATTAAATATAAAAAAGTCAAAGGTCAAGGTAAACTTAAAATACGAAACATTCAGTAAGTCCTTAGGTTTATTTGTTTTAGCTATTTAGAGACTTTCAACAATTTGCCAAGGGAATGATTAGTATGGATACCAACAATATATTTTATCTTAACAATATTTTGTAGAGAAAAACTCAGATTAGTATGTCTACTAATGATTTTATTTTATTTTTGTGAAAAACGAACACTAGCAATTCTTGCAAGCATTAATCCCACATTATCAGCACATATTCTGCTACATCCAATGAGGTAATCACATCTAAGTGTTTTATGAGAGTAAAAATGTATGTTCTATTTATTAAGTAATTTAGTTCATCGTTTAGCGTTACAATATTATTACTATTTTTTTTTTTTTAGAAATTATTGTTTGATGGGTAAAATAAGTACTAAAAATATAAGGCTGATAGCATAATTCCTCCAACAATTATTATTAATAAGAACATTTCAGTGAAAGTAAAGAAGAGTTTGTACTAATATGTAAATCAAGATACATCTGTTATATCCGGTGCCGATGAGGCCTTTCGCACAATTCCAGGGCTTTTAAATTACAAGGCCAGCTGGGGTACAACAAACATAGTAATGGTTCAGAAGCTATTGTTGTAGCCAAGGATTAAAATGAACAGAGAACTAAGTAATACAACACTACTCCTTCTCGCCTTCTTATTAATTATTAAGAAGTATATGGAACACGGACACTTTTGGCCTTTCATGTAAAAAAATAACAATGATGGGAGCATTATTCAATTAAAGACTGAGGTGTTCCCAAATATAACAATGAACAAAACGCTACATAACTCTAACCTAATCCAGTCTTAGTTGGCCTTGTTGTTAACATCGATAGCAAGGAAAAGAATAGTAGGTAACTACAGTTTAATCTCCTCAGATGTTTTTATTTGTGAAGATAAAAAATAACAATGAACAGAGTACCAGGCTACGCTCGGCTTGCTGCACAACATCTATCAAGGTGATTCTAAACGGTTCCTGAATACCTCTGCATGTCATATGGAAACACGCTGACAGATTTCAGTCATCTTACCACTTCAAATCACTTTTCGCAGCCCCAATGCTAAAGGAGTGCGGGAAATGCCTTCTTTTTAACCAATAAAAATGTCCAAAAAACTTCAATTCAAATTATGAAAAACCGGATTGGGTCGTTATTGTTTTTTTCAACAAAAATGTCCCCACTGGCTCGTAAGAGGCCTGTTAAAAAATTAAAATCAATACACTAATATTTAATTGATCATATTTTAGGAATAACTGATATCTCCACTTTCCTCTGAAAAATAAATGATTTTCTAAATTATATAATTAATATGAAATTATTTTAAGTTTCCGATTTTTCTTTTCAGGAAGCTTATCCATGTGTTTAGTCACCTAAGAAATTCAAAATATTGCTACAAAATTAAAATAGTTATTACTTAAAAGTATAAAGTCCTAACTGGAGTAACAGCCTCGTATTAAAAAAAGCACTTGTAATTCTGGATTATTTTCTCTTTATTCCAACTATTTCAGTTTTATTCATATCTCTGATCACGTATGCTGCAAACTCCCGAAAAAGACTAGAGCCCGAAACGTTAAACTTAAAATACAATTAAAAATTATGGACTTACAAGGCTGTGTTTTTTATTTTAATATCAGATAAGTTATTGTTGCCATACATGTATCGAATGTAATCAGTTCTAACCGTATTCGATAACAGAAAAAAAAAATACAAATGATACTTTTCTTAAAACCAATATTCTTTGAATTTCTTGGAAATTATTAGATTAGCTTCACATTAGTTGGAAACATTAAGGAATAAGGAAAATTCAAGCAATATCCACAAAAAAATTCTTGTTTTATATCATCAATTTGTAAGAAGTTTCATCATAAACTTCTCTCCAGGGGCATTTTCAGACCACATACTCTCCCACATGTATTTGTAGATATTTCGAGAAACTATTCCATTCTGCACGTTAATGTCCTCTGGATAATTCACGCAATGATTTGTATCAGCACAAAAGGAAAGCAATCCTTAATTTTCTGCTTCCTTTTTTTTTTTTCATGAACCAGGGTAATTGTTTTTCTTCTTTCTTTTATCTAACTTTGACTTAGCAGATATCATTATAGAGTTTTTCAGTTTCGTATATGAATCATTTTTAGTTCTGTTTTACTTTACAAGAAAAAAAAATGATATTTTCAATGTTCATTAGGGTTTTATTGATTATATAAACATATTGTTTGTTTGTTTTTTTAATTTCCCTAATTTAGCAGTGTAAGACTAGAGGGCAGGCGGCTAGTCATCACCACCCACCGCCAACTCTTGGGCTACGAATATAAACATATAATACACACGTCTTATTTAGTTAGCCATTTTTTCCTAGGCCTAACAAAAACTTGGTTTAAAACGGGTAAAACGTTGTTATCCATATTCTTTCACAATGAACATATTAACATACTTAATGACTTAATACACCTTCAATACTTTTGTTAGAACAGTTATTATAATGATAAATTTAAGATTTATTTTACTCACTTGAAACAACACATTATGCACACGCAACAGGCTAAACTGCCATGTCAGAGACAGAAGCTCTGGAATTTGGGTATAGTTGATCCTAATTTTTGAGCTGCAAACCACAGAAAAGACAATCAGTCGGAACATACGCTGCCTGAAGCGGCTACCCTAACCAATTAGAGGGACGAGCTGTCACACTTATAGCATACTCGCAATTGTAAATGTCTCAAACCCGAAACCCTCGGATCCCCAGTCTGATACACTAACATTTAGGCCACGCTCGGACCAACATTTGTTAGAGTTCATCTCAGTTCTATGACACACAAAAAAGACAGAAAAGAAACATATGTTTGTAAGCTTCAATAACTGTAATAGTCAATCTATTTATAATGTTCATGATTACTGAACTTTCGGAAGTTTGCATACTAAAATTTGGTTTCAATATATCATAATGTATTTTTTTATGAATTCAATATATCCATCAAGATATTCATACAACACTTCAAACTTCATTGTCAGAAGATAACTTCTTTAAAACCTTTCGACCTGCGGAACATTAGGCTCCATCTCATCAACCTTTGTTAAAATTACGCCCAATTATCATTCACAGAGGGTAGTAAATTCTTTACATTTTCTTGACCAGTAATTTTCTAAACATTTCAGGTCACTTCAATAGAAATTTCTACATAAAGAGAAAAGAAAGTTATTTTATTTAAGATTGTTGTTTTTATTAGTGCAAAGCTACACAGTGGGCTATTTACACACTCTTTCTCCATCGCGGGGAATCAAACCCCGGAATTCTGTGTTGTAAGTCCATAAACTTACCGCTGACCCATCGAGGGACTTCCTGTAAGGCGTCCCTTAAGTCCGTTTTCCTATTAGCTGTCATAAAGTGATTTGTAAAGAAAGTTTTTAAATGACTACACCCTAATATTTTGGGCTGGACGTTTACTTCTTAAGAGTGAGAGGTCATAAGTAAGAACGTATGGATTATATAGGATATATCTTTGAATTCTGGTAAGAAACAATTAAATATTTTATATAATGAACAGGAATAGAGGATTTAAAAAAGTTAAACAAAAGTTTAAGTGTTAAATGTAACTCTCCCTTAAAATATTTTTGTAAAGAAACATAATTTTTGTTCACCGTAATTATTCCATTATAATGCGCATGTTAACAAATTCTGAGAGAAAGCCAGTGTCGCATATAGATAATGATCCTAACAGCCCTAAAGTGAGAACATAAGACTATTCTTGGTGATTTATGTGCCGTGTGTTAAACCGATCGTGTTACTTGGCCTGACAGAACAAAGGGAAGAACTTCGTAACAACATAGTTTAATTCGGATAATGATCATTTTCCAGCCATTAAACACTTTCACAATACACACAACACTCGATTATCTAACGACAGGGAGTTCTGGTGGAATATGGTGTAGTGGCAGTTAGCACAATTAAACTTGAGGTATTGAAAAGTGAAGCCATTTAAAAACATGAACTTGTTCAGCACGGCTTCTAAAGGAAATGCAGAGTAATTAGCAAATAAAGCAGCGTTTCCCATAGTCTTAAACATGCAGTACAGGAACAACTCTGAACACTAAGCTAAAGCAAGTAATTATCCCAGTTTAAACACGTGAAATAAAGAGAAGAAAATATGCTGTTCAAAGCTACGAAAACAACCTTCTGGAAATCTTTTCTCGTAGGATTTCTTTGCCATGAACTTTAAGACATTAAGTTGAACCAAAGACCCCGCTTTTACAGAACTTCATTAATTTTGCAAGAAAGTCAGAGAACTTCACACCCTTTTCTGAAACTTTAAAGTTTCTTTACCTAATAATTACAACAGTTAGAATAAATATTCTTACTTTATACCACGATTATCAAGTCTTGAATCAGAAGTTTGGCACGGTCTAGTGATTAGGGCATTGGACTCGCAATCTGTCAGTTGCGGGTTTGAGTCCCGTAACGGAATACGCTCTCTCTTTCAGCTATGAGGGCGTTATAAAACGACAGCCAATCCAGCTTCTCGTTCGTAAAAGAGTAGCCCAAGTATTAACGGTGAGCAGTTTTAACCAGCTTCATTTCCTCTAGTTTTTCACTTCTAAATTATGGACGGCTAGCAAAAATAGCCCTCGAGTAGCTGTGCGAAAATCCAACAAACAAACAAACATCTTAAACTAATAAACGTGGAGGGATGAGATATTTTTGATGTTGTGTGACTTCACAAATATGAAATAATGAAATAGATTATACTTTCCGAGATAATACTTATGATTTAATCCCAGCTCTGTAATTTCGCCATTATTGTTATTTTTAATGTTATGAATGCTAATGCTTGAGGGTTCGTTTAGATTTAGTCACTGTATGCTTTCAGGAACATGAATTGTACTATATTGGGTGCTTGTGTTGGAAAATATTAAAATATACTTTTATTACATACATTAATTTCCCATGGACCTTAGGGAATACGTAGAATCATTCTTATACATACGCGCAAAATGTTGTTAAACGTAGATTATTTAGGATGACAATACATCACCCATGTAAAAATTTGCCATGCTCTAAAGTTAGTTTTTTGATACAAATTATAATCATGGAATCACGATAACTCTATTTAATAAAACGAAAATATTAACACTATAATACCTAAGAAATATTGAATAAACTGAATGTTTTTCGTTACTATTGTTACCTCTGTGTAAGTTTGTTTGTTTTTGAATTTCGCGCTAGCCGTTCCTAATTTAGCAGTGTAAGACTAGAAGGAAGTCAGCTAGTCATCACCACCCACCGCCAACTCTTGGGCTACTCTTTTACCAACGAATAGTGGGATTGACCGTCACATAATAACGCCCCGACGGCTGAAAGGGGCGAGCATGTTTGGTGTGACGGGGATTCGAACCCGCGACCCTCAGATTGCGAGTCGAGTGCCTTAACCACCTGGCTATGCCGGGTCCTGAAATTTATATTTAAAACTGTTCCCAAAGTATGCACTATTTACCACAGTAGATGTATACAAGTATGTTTAATCACATTTACTTGGAACTTTTGAAGTAAACAGCTGTGTTTAAACCTATTATACATAATTTTTGAGTTGTACTATACTCTTTCAAGTTCTTATTTACTTAAATCAAACATAAACCAACAGCTTGGAATTACATATTATATGGTTTTATAACTGTCATGATGTAAAAGACTGTTTGGTTTAGACATTAGTGATTAATTTATATTTGTGGGTGAATATTTTATTATTTTTAAGTTTTGTTATAATGAGAGTTAAAAGCAGACGACTGTAGAAAGTTTTGTTAATAACTAATTGGTGACGAGAATATAGAAAGTGGCCAGACGACTAGGCTTTGACAAAAGGAACATAGGATCTTCAGAATAAAGAAGGCTAATGTTGCGATAGTATTAGAGAAAATAGTTCGGCTTGTCAACTGAGATTCTAAAGTAATTGAACAGACCTAAGTGGACTTTTGAC
>NW_013665626.1:177505-211799 GCF_000517525.1 Limulus polyphemus
CTATATGGAAGATAGCTAATCAAAAGCCCCCGCTGCTAATTCTAATCATGCAATCCACAGGCCGATATTGCGGCAACACGAGCGAAGAAAGGACTCTCTGATTTACAACACACATCTCTAACCTCCAGACCCATTGCAAGTAGTTTATAGTTGTTAAAAATTAATTTGTTGGTTCGAGAGAACTGGATTTGCAAAACAAAGTGTCCTACATTCTGGACAACTATGTGTATATGTAAAAATAGTAACGGAGTTGGATCAGAATATCCAAGGAGAACCTGAGGAGCATCCTTTGGGAGCCGCAAGTGGATGGGATGCTGCTTGCTCTGGTTAAATTAAAGTGTGAAATACAATAAACAAGGCACTAAACCCCAAATGTCATCAGTTTAAGCATCTGCATGTGCGAAGATTGTGATCCATCTTTGCAATTTGACCTCGCGCATTGGAGTATGGTGATTGAGGAAACCATGTTGGAAACCTCTCTGCACAGAGAAAGCGCAATTTGTTCTTAGTGGATATGTTATCTAGCGAAGCTCAGCAGATCCTTATGTTATCGTATAGTGAGTTTCATTAGCACTTTTATCTTCGATTCTAATTTTGGAAGCATTTAATGAAAGTAGTCGTGCACACACACACTGTCTCAGTAAATAGAAAATGTTGGAAGAATACGTTCTTTGCGAATTTAGTAAGACAGGGCAACTCTTCTTTACTATCTTCTCGTTAAAATGCTTCTAACAGACTCGAATCATTCATTCAGATACAGATGATCAACGATATTCCCAGACGTTGCACCAGGAGATGTGTAGTTGTGAATGAATTTAAAAAAAAAGAGAATGTCCATCAGAATACCCAATAAATTTGAAGGATCTGAAAAAGGCCATTAGAAATGAGAGTGCACGGATCAATCAATATTCTCTACAGTACGGAACAGATGGTGCTTTTAGCAGTTCTAATGAAGGATATTCTTCATATGCTGACTGAGGATGACAGAAAGCACATAAATCATCCTTTGTGACAGTTTGTGAACACTATATCATCATATGAACAGAATAAAACTGATGAAATTTAGTTCGTCTATGTCAGGTAATTGTAAGATATGATCATTTTAATTCTTTTTTTAACTATAAATATGGTAAATTAGTCTTTGTTTTCTGATATGAAGGAACACTGGAATAACACCAGTTAGCAATTTAAATTCAAATAATTTCCACCAGTAACTGTTGCAATGTTACTTGTCCATTATTTACTACTTCCACAAGCATGAGCCATCTCTCTCTCTATCCTGTCCAATAGGCAACTAACACATATACAGTTTGTTCTCAGATGTTGTCAGTGGTTAAATTAATCGTATTTTATCTTAAATAACAGCATGAAATATAAACAATTTATTGCTGGGATTAATTTATTTCATAGTAATTATGAAAAATACCCAGTTTCTTTTACAAAGTTTGACTGCATACGCGACGTTGATGATACCATTATTATTTTTCAGTTATGAAAATATAGGTTTGTTTGTTTTTGAAGTCAAGCACAAAGCTACACAAAGGGGCTATATGTGCTCTGCCCACCATGGATATCGAAACCCGATTTCTAGCGTTGTAAATCCGCAGACATACCGCTGTGCCATTGGGGGAAGGACGAGAATATGTGAATAATGTATTGAAATGGAATATTAAACACTATAACATAGAGAATGATGGATATCATTAATGGTTTAAAATAGCCTACAGAAGAATAAAATGAAATATATATTTTATTAATTATCGTAGAAAACACTAACATCTTATCACTTGTAAAAAAAAAAAGCAAAAAGGTCATTATTGTTGTATATGCCACATTGATGATAAAATACTCTCACTCTGTACTTGAACACATCAGATGGGATGGTCTTTTGTGGAGTATGAAATTGATAATCGTGGGTATTGATTTGCATATAAATACATTAATTTGCGATAAGTTTCAGTTTTGGGCTTCATCGAAAACTATTCCTTTGAAACCTTTAAAATGTATGTGAACATAGTGAATAATAGTGTAAGATTCACAGCACTAAGTGTATAAACTTGTGAATGTGCACTAATTCACATAAGAAGCTTCTACTAGCGTTTATAGTCTGTCCTGTTGTTGTTTCTAGCAGTACTTACATCCATGTCGAAAGAGCGGTAATTTTGTCTTCCGTTTGTCGTCTGATCGTTGAGGTTAATTTGAGGATTTCTGATGCATTTCCTGAGCTTTCCTATACTATTCAAAACTAAATGTGTAATTGAACTGTTGTCATTTTTCAGCTCAAACGAGCGAAAACGTATATCCGGAACACCTCTCAGAAATTTACAGTTACGACCTGTTCCATCAGAGGCATGAAAGCAGTTTGCTACGGACCAAACTGTGATTACTATACGATACAACAAAGGTCTTCTCTCTATAATCCTCCTACAACACAACAACAGTTGGACTCCCGATATGTGGCTGGCACTTGTGTAGCACTTGTTACATTTAGTTAATGGTATCTAGGCTTCCACCGTCATCAGCATAAGTCTCTGTTTCTTCCAATACCGCACGAAGAGCATGTATTTGAATAGCTGATCATGACTGGGATTCTGCTGGCGAGAGTGAAGCGCGTGATTCAAATTGTTGTATAACAATAGTTAGATTAATTTAAGTGATTGGTAGATTAGATTACACTGTCGTTTGTTTCAAGTGGATTTCATGTAACTCACAGGTAACGCTTAATGATAGTTTCTTTCTCGTTCTGCCATAGTGACGCCAAAATGAAATATGATGACGTGCTTTCATGTACCATAACATGAGCTGAAACTTGTTATGAAACACGCATATATATGATACTTTCTGAACTATTTTAGAAGTATTTAACAAAGGAAGAAATACTATAATCAACTTATAAGTGCACACACGTTAGTATCTCCCATTTTGGAATTATGACTTGGTAAGGAAGCATGTCATAAGCAATCTATAATGACTGTCACTTAATTTGTACAAATTCTCATTCAAATTTTATGCGCATAATTTTATCTTCTTAGGGAAATCATCCTATACAATGCGGCATGATTTCCATTTTTAGATAGTATTGGTGTTAGTATGTATCATATACCATTTTCCTAATTGTACTTTCATTTTGATATCTCTGTATCTATTCCTTTAAAACTTTTAAACTCTTGATTGATCGAGAAAATTGATGGTGAGCATGTAAAGTTTGTTAAGCGAAGAAAAAATACAATTAAGAAAATTCTGTAATTCAGTTAATTTTCTGCTGGTTATGGAGACAAAATTACCCGTGAATTCCCCCCACTCATCGGAATTGGCAGTTTACTGTCTAAAGTTAACCAAGAGTTTATTGTTTCACCTTAGTTTGGTTTGTTAGGTTTTTAGCGTCTTATGGATCTCACCCCGAATATTAGCTTTGTTTGTTTGTTTATAATTATGCACAAAACTACGCAAGGGCTATCTGTGCTCTGCCCACCACGGGTATCGAAACCCGGTTTCTAGCGTTGTAAGTCCGCAGACATACCGCTGTGCCACTGGGGGGCAATATTAACTTTATAAGCCCTGAAGCTTACCACTGAGTCATCGGGGAACTCTCACCTTACATAAGATAAAATTATACGTTTGTAAAGAACAAAATTTTGCTGTGATATTCCAGCGCCTTGATGTCCTATATATAGGCTAACATATCCGTAAGACCCAAGTTCAGGACTGTTAAGTGATGAATAAGTCAGACACAGACAGCAAAGGATTTACAAGTAAACACAAATAAACAAATCTTTATTCATAAACGTGTAATGTATTTTATCTTTTGTATTCAAACTACCTAGTAGGGCTGGAGTCGCTTGCCGAATTATGACTTTATAGAACAGACACAAGAAGAAGAATGTTATATCACTTTTTCAAGTTAGACAAAATGTCCTAGTGTAGTATCTTACAATCACATGCAAATGACCTATTCAAGGTACTAGTTAATTCAAGATAAAATAACGACAATTTCTTACAGTAGGAAAGTTCTAATAATTACAACGTTTTGACCCATAGTCATCATCAAGTAAGAGTTGCATTCAAAAAGACAATTGAATACGAAAGAACGTTACAGATTCGTGAAGGTGAGAGCAACTTTGCAGATGGCGTTAAATTAGCTTTCTTAGTTAAATGAGATGGATAAAACATTAATATAGATAAAGGTTGGGGAAGGTTCCTGGATATCTATTTAATGTTGGCTTCGAAGACTTTATCAGTGGTGTTTCAGCTACTTTTTCCCATCACGAAGGATTTACACGAGTTCTGTACTGCGTGTCTACAAATGGTATAAGTACGTTTAAAGCAGAATCCATTTTAAATATGGATAGATAAAAATATATAGTAAAGTCTATGTTAGCCCCAAAAAATTCCATCTTCCTAGCTTTAACTTAAATCAAACTTCAAGATTTAGTCAACAGTTACTATCAAAATACTGACTTTTCAGGAAAGAAGCACACACCAATATGTTACATGTGTAACTCAAATCTTATCGATAATTTGAAAAAAAGCGGTATCGCAGAATTCTGCTCATTCAAAATCGGCTTCAATATAACAATCACGAAATTCTCTCGAATTCATGATTACTGTTCGTCATCAACTCCACTGTTATCACTAAATTGTCGAATGTGATATCACCTTTTGTTTTATCCAAATATGCCATGCAATGCTTGACGGTTTTTACATTTATTGGATGTATGCTACATTATATGAGTTTGACTACTCTTGTGCTGGATCCCACACATACTGATCCACATAATTATACGTGAATTTATAGATATCAAACAACGCCTTATTCTGAGCGATTACATTATATAGTTAAATACATTTCATATTCTTACAACGGATCTGAAAACACAACTAATTTGTATCTGTAGATAAAATCTGATTGAGTTTGTAACCAACATCTTTTTAACATATTTCAATAATTTCCTCGCACAAAGTAATGTTATTGCTAATAGTTTTGTTCTTTAGAGATAGATCGTTTAATCAAGATTTCACCAATAGTACTATCAAAGAAAAACTATTAAATATTATTTAATTAAAATTATTTCTTCATCTAATAAAATTATAGTTACCCTGTAAGCACGATGCACAAGAACATAGTTAACTTTAAATGTTACAGCAAATTAACGATATACACTGATTTTATAGCTGTATTGCTAATTATGTACCAAAGTATCCAAGGTTCAATTATATTTATGGTCCTATTCAACAATGGACTTTATTCATTAATTAAAATGACTTTGTGATTTAAAAAACATGGCTAAGGCTGTTTAAATTCTACAGAGTATTTTTCCAATCATAATAACTTAAAAACAGATTATCCAAATCAAGTGCGAGCATTGATCCCTTATAACCCCACCAACGTGATCGTAAATGAAACTGTTCAACTTAAAATTTAATTATTCAACTAGAAGCGACGTCAACTTGGAAAAGAAAAGACTGCTTAAACCACCTATTTATTTTATTTCAAGACAAAAAGCACTAACTCGTTACACATCTCAATGACTTTTTACAATAGAATATTAGTCACGAGAGAGACTACATCAAAACTAGTTGCACGCGTTAATGTAAGTTTTCAAGATTACTAAGTTGATAAGAAGACATATTAGTATTAACGTCATTTGGTATATTCCAAATCAAATTCCGATGTGATACAAAGCAAAGCGGATTCATTTTATAAAGATCATTGATCTTTGTAGTGAAATATTTTTACAACTACCTCCAACTAGTTTGTTTGTTTTGAATTTCGCGCAAAGCTACACGAGAGCTATCTGCGGTAGCCTTACCTAATTTAACAGTGTAAGACTAGAGGGAAGGCAGCTAGTCATCATTACCCACCGCCAACTCTTGGGTTACTCTTTTACCAACGAATAGTGGGATTGACCGTCACATTATAACGTTCCCACTGCTGAAAGGGCGAGCATGTTTGGTGGGACTGAGATTTGAACCCAAGACCCGCAGATTGCGAGTCCAGCTCCCTAACCACCTGGCCATGCCGGGCCACCTCCAACAAGATTATTCGAATATATAAAATCCAACGCAGAAACTGACTTTCTCAGATTGATAAGCAAAAGAGTCATTTATTTGTAAATTCAAATATTTGGATAACTTGTATTTATAAATTGATCTGAACTTTCAAGACCTGTATTTGTTCTTATTATGATTTCGACAGACGAATTTTGTGACAAAAACTACATTATAAAATTCTTAAAAAATATACAAACCGTACTGTTTAAAAAAAATCAAGTATATAAACTAAAGTTTTGTACTATTTTAAAACATCTTGCATATAACTTAATGTCTTGTACTATTTTTAAAAAATTGGGGATATAATGTAAAGTCTAAATAAAAAATATATCTTTTGAATCAATATGCTTCTGCGATACCAGTTTTTAATAATAGTGAATTGCCCCCAGTAGCACAGCGGTATGTCTAGAAACCGGGTTTCGATACCCGTGATGGGCAGAGCACAGTTAGCCCTTTGTATAGCTTTGTGCTTAACTACAAAACAATCGATCAATACGGAATCAGTGAATTGCTTCGATAAATTTAAGACTCCCGTTATTTTATAGTGACGCCAATTCCTAAAATTTTGTGGTGCGCGGGTATGTCAAGCCATCGAGACTGTAAAATATTGCTGCAACGCATGGCCGAACATGTCAATAATAACATAGTTTTCAATCACACGATGTCTGCTATATGTACAACATGTTGGATCAACAGGTTCGTAACATATTGATTCAACTCCATTGTAGAAATAGCGAATAAGATGGTCGTGATTCTTGGTAGGCTTAATATTTGAAGCATAATGTTTAATATATAAATATGAATATAATAACATTTATATGTACTCAGTGTGCAGATCAGAATTCTACTGATGAGATATATCGGGGGAGTGCTACTTAGATGTGTTACGGGTAAGAACTGCACATTATATCCTCCGGAATATGTTATTAGACTGTTGTAAATGATTCACTCTCCTGACAGCCATAGTTGTTTACGTGAGACAGAAGCTGACGGGTAGGTGACTGGGTACTTCGACAACGTGTTGAGTCAATACATTATGGCTGTGCTGGTTACCCTCTACAAGGCCATTACGCTTAAAAAAGGAAGTTCGACTACATATCGAATCATCATGTTATGGCCCCTGTCGCTTCTCATATACAGGCGCTATCTAACGCTTCAATTAAGCGATAGCATAAGTGTTTCAAGGACACTACACTTGTATCTTCTCATAGGAGCGCTGAAATGACTCCGTGTAATTTTGCTTGTTTGTTTAGAATTTTCGCGCAAAACTACATGAGGCCATCTACGCATAGCCATCCTTAATTTTGAACTAATAGACTAAAGGGAAGGCAGTTATATAACAGCACCCATGGGTTTCTCTTGTCTGACCGAACACTGGGATTTGAACATCACTTCTAGAGCGCACCCACCGTCCCAAAATGTGGAGCTTTTTTCTTTACAGCAACAGGACGTGGAGCATGAACACTCAAATTCACAGCCCGAGCACACTAGCCAATGGGTCCCGCCTGCACCTCTTTGTAAGAAAGACACTGTCGTCTTATTAAATAAACCACTGGACTCACTCTCATACTTGGACAAACTAAGTAAAATTTTCTTCTTGCAATGAGAAGCTGATGGTGTTTTTACCACGTGTTACTTCGAGTAATTGAGCACCACTTCATTTTGCACTATGTGTGTGTGTGTGACTGATCAATGTGTGTTGTATTACTGGTTTAGTTGTGTGGTTGTTAATGTGGTTGACAAAACGACTTCAAAAGTGCACCAAAGTCATACAAAGGAGGAGTAAAAACCTGAGAACATACAGGTCAACAATTTCTTTATTCCAAGTTTCCTTCATTACTATGTTACAAAATGTGTAAACCATTTGCAGACACCCCGTATGTAATGTCAGGTGAATCCCTTTCCTTTAACAGTATATTTCATGAATTGTACTGGCCGAAAAGAAATTAATTCTGAGAAACCAGATGGGTATATGGTACATGTTAGCATGTCCAATGATTTGCTATTTCACTGGCACGTTATTGACAGTAGATGGGCTAACGTCTCTCGAGCACTGATGCCACTAATGGTGCATCTAGCATTCTTACTAAAGGTGTCTGATTTATTCTCCTCGTGGCAGCTAACTGCTAATCTTCATTCTTGTGCCGCTGTGAATTCGCGGACCATTAATAGCAATGAATGGATTGTTCGGAATAAGCAATCAATACCAGAAATGATACAAAAAAGAAGTTTGGTTTAATAAAATGATTTTGCCATACCTTAAATTGGTTTCTAAAGACTTTTATTTTAAAGTTTAATACATCACGCTAATGATAGTTCCTTGTTTTCAGTTTCTGTTTGAAAAAAAACAACAACAAAAACTTAAGTTTGTTCTTATCAAGCAAACATGACCAAAAATGACATGTTATAAAACAATAAATTATCATTGTTTAATAAATCACGTTTTAACTGGTTTTGCACCAGTTTCACTTCAAAATGGAATGCTTCGCACGTGAACAGTTCTTCAGAAGTTTGAAGCATTAATTTAACAGTATTTCAAATGTTACATCGACAGGACCTAAGTCAGTGATTACATCAAAGACTATCAACATTAGTTATGTACATTATTCATGTATTACAAACATTATTATTATCATTAAACATTATCATTAAATATTATTAGAAACATTATTATTATTATTAAACATTATTAGAAACCTTATTATTATTATTAAACATTATTAGAAACATTATTATTATTAAACATTATTAGAAACCTTATTATTATTATTAAACATTATTAGAAACATTATACATTATTCATGTATTAGAAATATAAACAGAAACGGATTGTTACACGTGAGAAACGAGATGAAACTCAACGAAAAGAGATTCATTTATACAATTGCTTTAATGGAGTACTTTCCCAGTTTTCAAGTCATACAATTGATTAACGTTAAGATCAGAATCCTTGGAAGTCTTATTAAATATCTGTATTTATAACTTGTGATAAAAAGTTATAAAATACTTTATTCGAATGTAAGAGGTAACATCGTAATAAAATCACTTATTTAGCTGTTTAAACTTAAAGCAGATTAATCCAATAATATAAAGATATAATATTTTGACTAAACTAGACTGTACATAAATCATGAAAAAAGAAGACTGAGGAAACACGTGAAAAATGTTAAACCATATGACTCAGAAATTACTTTTTTTAATAATAAAATAATTTCATTTCTCTTCTACGCTTTGTATAACAAGAAAAACATCTGATCGTCAATATTTGTAATCCTATTTTTAAGCACCTCTCTCAGTACAGTTACGTTTTCTATACATACCATTTGAATATTTCAAAGTCGCTTTCTGTCATACTTAATCTCTGCTTAATGTAATTTGACTTGAAGACGAACAATGCATGTGGCTAATAAATACTTATCAAGCAAGAAATGTTTCTTGCTAAGTTTCTTAAAATCGTGTCGTATTCTTATCTCTTTCATGTTTTAAGTATGCTTTAATACATCTGCAAATTTTAAAGATTATCATGCTTAACCTAACTATTAAAGTTTTTAGATAAAGTACCTTATTGTTATTTTGTACTGTTTTACCCCATGCGTTTGTTTGTTTTAAAGAAGCCACATTGGGCTATCTGCAGAGAGCAGAATCCCCGATTTTAATGTTCAAGTCCATAAACTTACCTTTCCACGTCAGGGCGTTTGTTAAATACTGTTGTTAATGATAAAAATAGCGATTTGTCTACGAAATCGCATCTTGCACTTACGTATTCGTTAAATTAGCAATAGTGATTTCATAGCAAATATTGTATCCAAACCCCTTCACAAAAAGAAGAACCACACAAACTTCATTTTGTTGAAACAACAGACTTCTATAGTGGCATATGTTATGTTTAAAATCTAGAACTTCTAAGCTACGTAGCACATACACAAGAAAAGATAACCCTTTCTTTATTAAAGCAATTTGCTCGCATTTACGAAAATGAAAAACAAGAGGATGTTTTCACCACCTAGATTTTGATACGTTGTAGTCACTACACCTGGCTTTGAAGCTTTAATTCAAAAATTTTAAGTTTCAGCTGTACCATTACTACTTTTTTCGATTAATGGACATTTAATCTTTAATCAAACTAAGTCTATTATCAAAAATACTTCAACTCAGACATGTATAGATAAGAAATGTGATAGAAACTCTGCTCATGCTGGCGTCTCTTATCTCTCTACGTTTAGAACAAAAAAAACTATTTTTCCTATCTGGCACTACCAAGCGCCGTCTCCATTTATTTATTGCCAGATAAGATCTAAATTAAAATAAAAAGTAAATAGAAATGCACGAAAGATGAGGTTTATTTGTGAAGAACACTGTTCCATATATATATATATGATTTTTTTCAAATGATATAAATGATAAATCCTCAATTTCAAAGATGTTTATCTGTGACCTTGGAAAGTCATTTTAGCGATGAAGAATAAAATATTTTTTTCTGATTTTTTTCTTTTTCTGAGAAGCATTTTATTAAGAAATAGTCCTAAATAATCATAACGATTTTCTAAATGAGATCTTTATAGTATTAAAGGTGATTTTAGGGCATTTCTTGTTCTTTCTCCTTGTGCCAGGCGTAGTCTAGTGGTTATCGTGCTCAAACTTTGAATCTAAGGGCTCATGTTCCGCAGTCCGTTGCTTCAAAAACATGCACCTCATTTCGACGCCGATTGAAGTTTAAACCCACTTTTCGATCATATAATTGTTGGTCCGTAAATGCTATTGACTAGCTTGCCTTCCTTCTAGTGTATCACTTTAAACTTAGGAACGGCTAGCACTGATAGCCATCGAGTAGCTTTGTACGAAATTCAAAAAACAAGCAAACAAACTTATGTTTAAAAGTTGTGTTGTTTTATATAGTGAACATTGTATTAAAATAAATAACAGTGTAAAATGGATTAATGCATTACATCATAGTTCACTTTGACACTTGGACTAAATGGCAAGGTCAGAGACCCCAAAGCACAGATATAACCATTCTAATCTAGAACTGCAAACTAGAGAGAGAGCGGCACGGGTAGCCTTTTGCGCTTAACTACAAACAAAACAAAACAAAATTAGAGAGAGAACAGATAGCCAGCAGTACAGTATGCGTTTGCTTCGCGGATACTCTTAATATAATAGAGGATTAAGTGCTGAACGTGTTTAGCGGCATATCAAACCTCGGAATTTGAACCTTCTGACCAGCAGTCCGGTACGCTAACACATAACAAAAGTCACTATTCGACACAGTTGTATTGCCACTAGTAAATAATCTTATCTTGCAAAAGATTCAATTCACTGGTTTATTCAGAGCTTTAAATCTCTGTTAATCACAACCGCTCTGCTACGGGATTTAGTTCAAAAGTAAAAATTAGTATTTAAATTATTTCAAATTTAGTAGTGTAAAACACTAACATTTAAACGATCTAATATGCATATTATTAATAATTTCAATCTAATATATCTAACTAACTAGAATAATTATGAGAAAAACGTTATACGCACTTAAATATAACTGACATAGAGTAATGTCTTACTTAATTTTCCATAATACAAATTGGCTGTTAATCACCTATTATTAGTGTAGTAAATGGTTTAAGTTCAGAAAATAGTATTGCGATCTACCTAGTATGACTTCAAATGCTTTAAAGTAAAAAGATGAGTTACAATATGACAAAAGCATTTACTTACTCTCATCACTTTTTCAGACTTTTACGTGTTTTATAACTGTTCCCTTAGAAATAGAAAAATACATATATGTACTTAAACAGGAGGTGTACATGAAACTAAAAAATCTTTGTAAGTTAAATTACATTGGTTGTATATATATTTATTATAACAAATGTGACTAAGTTTGAATATTAAGCATATCTACCTGGTGTTCCAGAAATACAAACGCAAAGAACATAGATGCTTTAAGTTTTTGCTTATCGTTCTTCTCACGAGTTAACATCTTAAGATTGTGAGTAAAATAACCACATTTAGGTCGCAAAATAAGCTCACGACTCACAGGGTAGCATCCACAGAAACTGTTCGCCGTTAAGAATCATGCAGCATATGGAGGCGGGAGAGTGATTCAAAAGTTGATAAGATAAGCGAAATGAGCCCTTGACTATAGGATCCACGCACGTAAATTTTCCTTTGACTATATGAAAAGATAAACTTGATGAAATACGAACCTTCGTTCGTGGAAACCTGAATCGATGATGTGTTAAAATGACTACAAGACAAAATGATAAATAGCTGGATGACGAGAAACGGTGTGTGTGTTTTCGAGTTAATGTTTGTAACAATGTATTCATATATGTACGTTCTGGATCTTCCTTTCTATATATAGCCTCATTTATATGGGTAGGTGATTACATAGTGATAGGCCACATATACTTTTAACCTTCCTGTGCATGATACATCAGTATACTGTTGTGTATGCAACTGTAAGGGTGCCACTTTAACGGTAAGACTTTCTGCATTAAGTGTTACTTCCAGCTACGGTTACTTTAAAACGGGCGTTACATCGCTCAAGTACCGAGTCTGTGCTACATCAAATGCTGATAACCCTAGGATTTTCTTTCCTTAACGTTAAAAATGTACGCTAGTGATTCAGATAGCAAAGTTCCATTAGACCACGTGCTTCTAGGACATTCTAGAAGCAAAAGAATGAGTAAATAAAATAGTTATGACTAAGTGCTTTTCTTGGAAAGTTAGATTAGGCTGCTGTATGAGGCCTTACAATTTTAGCTTCATATTTGCTCCCATAACTATGCAGATTAAGCCTCATTTTTTACTAACAGATACCAGATGTTACCCAACGGCATATATAAGATATAACTATAATAACCACCAAAATATGAAAACAGGTTTCTAACATGAATAAAAACTCTTAAACACATACCAAACTTGGCAGTATTAACGTTTCTTAGTTGTTTGTCCATGCACCTATTGTTTTCACATGATGACTTTTCAATAAACTTAAAGCTCTCACTTTTACCTTCAGTTGTATGAAAGTGTAAACGTGAATGTCAAAGTTCACAGAATTTATAAATTGATCCTTGACTCAATGGTCTTTTGGATCACAAGAGCGCCATGTTTGCATAATTCCTTGTGATCTTTACGTAGAAGTGCTAGATATTAGCCTAAAATAATTTTTAAGCTCTACCAAAAACAGGTCTTTCTTACTTTCGCACGTGTGTAAACAGAGCCTGGCTTTGTTCCAAATACCTTAAAGGAAATTAATAGAGATTAATAAAAAAAAAGGAAATATTACGACTAGATGCAAGGAATTTGTAATAGGGAACTACTTTACGGCTAGATGTAACTCTAACTTGTAAGTGGGAACATTACGACTAGATGCAAGTACATTCTAAGAGGGAACAATGACACCAATATTCAAGTACCTTGTAGAATTTTATGACTAGATGCAAGTAATATGCAAGCAGGGAAATATATGGGTTAGATTCCAATGAATTTTTAACTAAAGAAGAGTTATCCTGCATGGAAGAAACTTGTAAGTGGTCACACTCAAAACAAAACTTTGAACGAAGTATTATTTATTGTAAGTTATATCTACTTGGAATAGAGCTTTGTAAACTATATTTAAATAAAATGTTAGCTGGCAATTTCGAATCAGGAATGAATGTTTTTGATGCAAAAAGACAAAACTCATAAAATGTTATATTATGGGTTGTTCCGCATATCAAATTCTCAAGAATTCGATTCACTAAAGTTGTCATTCTTGTATTATACAGAGATCTTTGCGCTAGTGCTTTTACATATCAAATGTTTTTGGTTTTACAGTTATCAGTAGAGCATAATATTATGGCGTCTTTTTCAATAGAAGTCACGAAAACAACTTCTTATCGTACAGTATATCTTGTTGATAACAACAACGAATAATTCAAAAGAAATCAGTCACGCGTATAGCCTCTTTCTGTCGATAACGTTAATGTTTTTGAAAACTGGTTTTTTCTTCTCTTTGTTTTCTTCTATCTAAAATATATTTTATATTTCAGTTGACAGTAATTTTATATGAAATATTTTAACCTTTTATTTTTTAGTCTAAAATTTTTAGAATTGGTTTCCAGCCGAAATTATGTCGTTAGTTTTTCTCACTCATGAATTGTTCTGTTATTTCGATTGCGAACCAAGTTAGTCAAGAAACACGATTTTTGAATAACAAAACGTATACATAAAACTTTTCAGATCTTAAAGTTGAATATAAGTGTTATGTGAATATATACATTATGGTTAAGTACAGCATGTTATTTATACACACGTACACTTAGGTAAAGCAGAAGATGATCTGCAAGAACTGGCTGAACTACTTCAACTACCCACTGATGTCTTCGCAATTAAAGAATCTAAGGATGGCGATATCACTGTCCAAACTGTCTATACGAAAGAGCCCCTGACCAAAGGAACAGCCTTCGGGCCTTACAAGGGAAGAATAGCCAAACAAAATAGTTTTTACTCAAAGAAACTGTACACCGACGTAAGTTCATTAACTCAAAGACATTCGTGTATCTCAAATAAGCAAATGTATATGTGTCGTCAATGTTGTCAGACTGTTTAAATACCGTTCTTTCTTTTTTCTAAACACTTTTGAACGTATCTTAGAGTTAACTTAGTTGTAATTTCAGATAAAAAGTCTGAAGCTACTAAGTTATCCTGAGATTGTCGGTATTTTGCCATTGGCATAAGTTTTCCTTTTTAAGAATGCAAGATATTTTGATGAAAATTATTAACTAAGAAAAACTTCGCGTGTCTTATATCTCCTTATCCTCTTTATGTTATTGAATAAAACTAATAAACATCTTTAAAATGAATATATGATTACTCTACCTAGTATCACATTGAAAACATCTGGCACTGTGTAGTTTTGTCATGCAAGAGTTGCTATAATATGGTGATGTCACACAAGGACAGTATAAAGTAATATAAGGCTTACTATATTAATAGATACAAATAACCCTTCATAGTTTCGAAAGAAAGCAGGCCATTTTTGTTTTAGTTTTCCAAAGACTTCTGCAGAAAATACCGAAAATACACTAAAAGTAACTACCACGTGTTAATAGAGTACACATTTTTTTGTCATTGAGTAATAATCTACCTGGGTTTTTTTTCTGCAATATTCATTAATGAATTTAAGTTTATTAATTTATTTTGTAAGAATACTTGAATCTGAATGGATTTTTTTCTTCTTTTAGATTATTGTTTAAAAACTATGTCTCCAGTTACGACATATTAACACATAACATCTGCATTTTACTCTAGAGGACATAAGATTTCCTGTTGCAAACTTCGATATAAAATATTTCGCTAAGATTCATCTTTATTTTTAATATTTACTTTGAATTTTGTTAATGTTAGCTGGTCATATATTTCCATCTTATGAGAATAAGCAATATTTTCTGATAACTTAACGAGAGATAAGATAGAGTGTGATAGTATTCAGTAACGTTTTTGGAAGAAAGTGATTTAACGAAAAATGGCACATTTATTTGCGTTCATTGGTGTTCACTACTACATACAGTAACTGTCAGGCAAATGAAATAATATTTTTCTTTAATCCGACAAGCTTATCACTTGTGTAGGGAACAATAGGATTTCTCCATCTTGGATCACTCTGGAATACTGCCTTCATCACATGAAGCTTGCATACAACGCTTTAGATTCAGTGTTTACTGTAGAATCAATAGTTTTTGTTGTTTGTTATTAAAAACGCAAAACAAACCATTATTATAGCCCCATATAGTGATGTGATTAACATAACTTATCAGCAATTTATTTTCAACCTCAAATTCACAATATTTTATCACTCTATTACTTACTTGAATACATTCCTTCCTCTTTTATGTTTAAGTCATTGCATATTCTTACATATTTACGTCAATGCTTGCATATATTTATAGTTCGTAGTGCGGTCATTAAAAGTTTCTAAGTTATTCTACAAGACACTTTACGTTGTTACCATTTTCGTTTAAGGTTATTGGTATATGAACTGCTTGTTGTTATGATAATATGATTTATAATTAAATACAACTGCGCAGGACAACGATTCTAATGAAGAAGAAATCATCCTTCAGATTGATGGAGAGAATGGACTTTGGTTGAAGTTACTGAAGGTAGCAATTAATCCCGAGGAAGCCAATATCATAATTACCAGGGAAGGTATGGGTATCGTTTAACTTTGAACAAGCTTTATTTGGTTTATACAGTCATTACAACTTCATGATGGGCAGTATTCTCTATCAACCGTCCAGAATTTTTTGTAATACGGAAAGATTTAGAAAAGCCTTTCGTTTTAAAATAACTTGGTATAAACTATTTAGTAACATAGGACATAACTTAATTACAAGCGAAAAGTAGTTGTTTAGGCCAAATGTAAACAACAAATCTTTGAACATACAAGTGAAACGTTTCTGAAGTGATAACAAAGACAAAGGTTAAAATAATGTAGAAATTATATATCAGAAAACTAACTGGACACTAAAAACAGCTTAGAATGAGTTATTGTATAAAGAAAAATACCAAAAAAAAGTCAAAGTAGGTTAGAATGAAAATATATATTTATTGCAAAAACATTTCTGATAAATTACCACTACCCTAGTTAACGTTTCGTTACCTAAATGTTATAGAAGTTGCTGTACATTTTATGTAAAGTTAAAAATAGTGGTGAAAGTATTTTGTTACGTACTGCTATTAGCTCTTGCTTATCATAATTTATATAACCGAAAGCACATAGAATGTACCATTCTATTTAGGCTGTCATATTTTCACATGTGTTCTTTAGATAAAACACATTTTCCTTTTGGTTCATAATTAATTCTTTATCAATATAATAATGTATCAAAATGCCTTACAATGTATAGTATTGCGCATATATTATTACAGCATTTTAAGATGGCTCTAATGAAAGAAAAACCAATCAAATCTAGGGTTACGTTTATAGATGTTGCATTTAATTAATATCGAGGCCGTATTTGTCTTGTTTAAGAACATTTTGTGCGGGTGTATTTCGAAATGTGACATAGGTGTGTACAGACTGAGCCAGTCGGTCATCATTGGTCTTTAATAGAGCATCATCAATCATTATTGCAGAAGTATGGATTCACAAGAGAACAGTAAATTAAGGCATTTCCCATCCATTAATCAGAGCTAGCACTATAAAATTGTTACCTTGTTTATAAACATTTTTCTGTCTTTACCTCCATAAATATACTTTTATATATTGTCATCATTTAATATATTTTTCTCATCTGGTTTTATTGTTGCTATTGTAAAATAGTTTATTCTTAGCTTTTTCACATTGAATACGTGATAGCGTCGTAATTAATATTATTATTATCGTCATCAACTAAAAATTGTGAAAATCCTTTGATATTTTTGTTGTTCTAGGGAACAGTATATGGTGTACGATGAACTGTGATGTCGGTAAAGATGAAGAACTAACCGTTTGGTGCGAGATTAGTTCACCACTCACGTTAATTGATCAGCTGACTCCCAGTGCAAATAAAATAGAAATAAATCTTCCGAGATTTTGCCATCCTCATGTAAAAAAACGTTTACTGGATAAAAAGAGAGTTGATTCACCCACCCTATTGACGAAACCAAGAAGTTCCTTAAGACTCTCTGAGAATACAACCAATAGCGACACTGTTCATATCAAGAACAGGAGCCCATCACCATTAGCAAGCAGTTCAGTTACAAATAATTCTTTACATAATGATGGTTTCCTAAAACGTACGTCGCAAGAAACTCCAAACCTTTCCAGCTTGGTCTTAACATCAGAAAAGAATGGTTTCCGTAGATTTGAGCAAGAAAATCCTTCATTCCTATCGCCATTTCCTTTTTTACGACCTGCACTATCACGAGGTACGTCTCGGAGTTTTTTTTACTTTCCCGAATAAATACTTTAAATGACTTAATTCCTTATACCCTAATATATATCTTCCTCTTTATCACGTTTATAATGAAACTATTTTCGCTCGCTTAAATTATTCTTTACTTCACTTAAGATAAATAAAATTTAAACGTAAACTTTTAATAATACACGTTAAAACCTCTTCCACACTAGTCATACTTTTTACATAACCATAACATTCTAGAAATTCAGGTGGCACACTGAATTGTAATTAACTATTTGAAATACATATTTTGAAGAAAGTTAGAAGTCTTATGAGGTTGTTGTTTTAGAAACATAAAAATTTTAAACTATATTAAGTAAACATGAAAAGAAGCTAACTTACCTAATACTTAGTAAAAATCGAATTAATCTTTTGAATACGATCATTTTTAATTTTCATGTTCAAAGTTTAAAAGTCTGTGTAATGAATTAATTGAAAGAATATGTTTTTGGATTAATTTACAAAATTTTTATTCCAGGTGGTCAGATTATTTGTGTACCTTTTGTTGCTCCTGAACTACCGAATACTTTGAATAATCAAGATGCAAGAGGCGTCCACCTGGTTGGTAAACTAAGTATGTCAGTCATATTTCAAAATTAGGTTATGTATTCTTTTACTATTTTTGCAATCTCACAAGAAACACCATAATTGATGTAGATTGGTTTACACTGTAAATTCCTGAGTGTTACTAGTTGACGATAATAATTAGATTGTGATCACAAGGTGTTAGTGGAGAAGATAACATTAGATGAGGTATCGGACAGGTAAGGGTTTGTAGCTTTTGTTGTGTAGAGAATCTAGATCCAAGATAGTATTAAATGAGGTATCGGACAGGTAAAGGTTTGTAGCTTTTATTGTGTAGAGAATCTAGATCCAAGATAACATTAGCTGAGATATCGGACAGGTGAAGGTTTGTAGCTTTTGTTGTGTAGAGAATCTAGATCCAAGATAGTATTAGATGAGGTATCGGGCAGGTAAAGGTTTGTAGCTTTTGTTGTGTAGAGAATCTAGATCCAAGATAATTTTAGATGAGGTATCGGACAGATAAAGTTTTGTAGCTTTTGTTGTGTAGAGAATCTAGATCCAAGATAATATTATATGAGGTATCGGACAGGTAAAGATTTGTAGCTTTTGTTGTGTAGAGAATCTAGATCCAAGATAATATTAGATGAGGTATCGGACAGGTAAAGGTTTGTAGCTTTTGTTGTGTAGAGAATCTAGATCCAAGCATCATAGAGAAATCAGTTTTTATTTTCAAAAAGTCCCTCAGTAGCACAGCTGTATATTTTCGGACTTACAACGATAGAAACCGGGTTTCGATACCCGTGGTAAGCAGCGCACAGATAGCCCATTGTGCAGCTTTCTGCTTAACTACAAACAAATCAAAAACTTTTCAAAAGAGGCAGTTTACACTTCATATGTATTAAATATAACATGTTATTTCAAACCGTACTTATTACCCGTAACAACTTGTTAACTGCATTGTGAAGTTTTCTGTTACTTGACCAACCACTTTTACAACTTCTCGTTTAAAATCCGACCGCAGTTTCCAAACAGGATGAAATTTAACGAAGACACTTACGACAACACAAGTAACGTCCTTAAAGTTTTGTGGTTAATAGCTATCACTAACATTTAATTGCATAAAAAGACATTAGGAAGTTTGTTTTTTATTAAAATGAACATTCTAACTCTTTTCAACTCTCTTTGTTTTTGGATTATTGCATAAACAATTGTAAAAACAATTATAAATTTAAAATAATAAAAAAACAAATTTGAAGCCCAATCTTTCATTCAGTTTATCATTTGTCACTGAGTTATACCGGTTTCTGGCGATTCCATCCTTCATCAGTAATCCAGGACAAGTGCAAATCGAAAAAATAAGACTAGGCTTAATGTAGTGGTCAAATGTATATTATATACGTATGATGTTTTGGGATGTCTTTTGCTCACCACAATGATCGTACTTGTATATAGAATTCCAAGAATATACAGCACTGATGCTAATGTCGTTTTCTTGTCAGTAAATTTTACATAAATAAAGGATCATTGTGGTGAGTAGAATACAGCATCTTAAAACATCATACATATAATTCATAAGTTTACTTCTAACCTCAAAGAATTATCACCAACTTCACGATTCCTCCTTCACGAAAAGTTCACAATTATATAACGTTGAATTGCAGTAACATGTCATTCTTAGTTTGTAAGTTTTTATGGCAGAACGTAAAAAGTTTTACTTTATAATTCAAATATATCTATTGTCTTTATATTGTCTATTATAAACTGACCAGGTAGGTATTATTGTTGATGTAGTATGTTCATTGTCTTGAACATTCATCGTCTCATAGTTTGTAATGAACGTAAGTATAAAGTAAATCTAGTTAAAAATAGTTTGTTTGTTTTTGAAATTCGACAAATCCAATAATTCCATATTCAAACCAAGTATAATAAGTAATAATTAATAAGCTGATCAAATCTCGTGAGATATTAGTGGTGAAAAGGGTTTAAAATATAGTTAACGGAGAGGATATCTGATTATTAACGAACTTTAATCATTATAGATTTTAGTTTTCTCGTGTATAAGTTTGTGTCAATATGTACTTCTTGTCACTTTGTTACATAGAATTAGCTTCATTAATTTACATTTAATTAACTTACTTTAATCAGCTTTTATTAATAGTTTATTAAAATTTGTATCTTCTCCATCTTTGAGCGTTCTGTCAGTCCTAAAAAAATCCGGTTCAGTCTCTAGCATAACATGAGTTTCCTGCTGTATTTGTACTTGTGCTTAAGAAAGGTTACGTTATAGCAAGTTTTAGTAATTATGTCAACGAAATCAAAGCATTTTTTTCCTTCAAATTATCTTGCTTAATCATTTGAGTACCAACAAAAGTGCGTTATGTATTCACAATTATTTGCAGTTGGTCACATATTTTACTAACATAATCACATTTTGTTAATTAGTTAAAAATGAACCATTCTGTTATTTTTTCTTCTACACATCGCTGATATGTTATCAAAATATAAAATAAAACACTTATATGAAACGTGTTGGCCCTATGCGATTAGAAGGATGTCAAACCATTATTCCTCTCTCGGTAAAATTTGATGAAATTAGCCTTTATAGAGCTGCAAAAAATATTTTTCGGGTTTTATTTAACGCTACATAAAGTGTTTATAAGAGAGTAATTTAATTATGTTTGTATTATTGAGCCAAAATGAACTGTTCTGAACTGATATTTTTGTTTTCTTTTTCTTTTGAGTGATATGTGCATAAAAAGTGCTTGGTAGCACCTTAAGTCCTTCTTCAAACGAAATGGTCTTAGCATTTTTATGAATAACTGATACCGTTGGAGTGAGTGAAAGTTTTGAATATAAGCAAATGCCTGTGAAAGTTATTTTTTGTGGTAATGTAAGGTTCAAAATAACGTTATAATTATGAAACTATGTAGAAGACGAAGGGCGGAAGACTTTCGAAACGTTCTCCTCTACACTTGTGCCTCTACAACATGCGATTGCCGTCCATTCTACAAAGTTTCATCATGAATATTCTGCCTAAACAATCTATCAAAAACATTAATAATTACTTAAACCTAGAGTTTGCTGCCATCTATTGTCAATGAAAATAACCAAGTATTTAAATAATGTAATGGCGTCAGGATTCAGGAAGGATAAGATAGTTTTGAGCTTTTGTTTAGATTATTCGAAGAGCTATGAAAAATAAAATGTATTACGTCCTAACTAGAAATTATCACGAAGTTTACCCGTACTTAAGGTAATGTTTCAACTTTATTACTAATCTGTGAAATATTTCTGAACATGAAATGGATACAGGGTGTTTGTCTGTGGTGGGAGGAACATGTGAAAGTTGACGACAATAATTGATCTAATAATAGGTTTACGTATTTGTATGCATCTAAACAACTCTGTATACTTCACACTCTAATAAATTCCGATACAGCTGACAAGCTCATAGAAAATGTATCCCCTGCAAAAAATGTTCCCAAATAGCTTCAGTATTATAAAAATAAACAATTGTCCTTAAATGCGTCATTATCATTCTTGTATTTTGTATTTCATCTTTTGGCATTTGATATTTTAAACGTTATTTATGGTTATATACACAAAACGTTGTAATGCTTAACACTAGTTACAGTTTCACTGTAGATTAGACTACGTTTTATGGTGGTTACGTTTATTCAGTTTTATAAGACAGCCTGATTTCGCTCCTTTTTTTTTTGCTTTTTTTATTTTAGGTGGTTTTCGCTGTGTTCCGTGTGGTATAGCCTTTAGTAGTCAAAAAACACTTAATGCTCATCAGAAGTTTTACTGTTCTTATCGTCAAGAAAGTAAGAGCGACACCGCGTCATCGGTACCAAACGGTAAGTACTACTTAAAATTATGAAAACAAAGTTTGTGCTTATAGAACTTTTAAAAAAATTGCAATGCTGAAAAGGCCATAAGATACAGATCGGCCAGAGTCATCGCTTATTATAATTCTCTTGTAAAATATATTTGTTTATTTATTTAGAATTTTTGCGTAAAGCTACACAAAAGGCTGTCTGCGCATAACCATTTCTATACTTTTGAACTAACAGAATAGAAGGAGTGCAGCTATTAAACAGCACCTACTCCAACTCACAGGCTACTCTTGTCTGATCAACTAGTGGGATTTGAGCATTGATCTTATAGCACACCCTCTACACCTAACCACTAAGTGTGAATCCCATTTTTATGATTGCCGGATGCGAACCATGAACCCTCAGATTTTAATTCCTGTCCATGTTCGGCTCATTTTTTTTAAAAGATTTTTTTCTAATAACTATTTAGCAACTTGTTTTCACAAGCTCTAGAAAAGTAAAAATATTTTTGTGAACAAAACAAAAATCCGAAACTATTCTACAACCATCATCTGTTACTGTATATTTCATTTCTACATGTTAAAGTTTTCAATGATTATATTATGAAGTTAATTTCTGTAACTTATGTACATTTTTATAAATTGTAGTTAGTTTCTTTTATATTTATTCTTATTATTTTTGTCCCCCAGTGGCATAGCGGTATGTCTTCGGACTTATAACGCTAGGAACCGGGTTTCGATACCCGTGGTGGGCAGAGCACAGATAGACCTTTATGTAGCTTTGTGCTTAAAAACAAACAGACTTATTATTTTTAATCGTGTGTATTTCTGTGACTTCTGTTTACTTTATCATATAGCGAAACGTTTTTATATTAGTTTCCTTATGATTACTTGTTGGTTGCCACATGATTTTGCGTTAAAGTTAACCATCCTAGTGTAAAGTTTCATAAAGATATTTTTCTTTATCAAAAAACATTGACATACTTTATTTAAAGTTATTGTTTCTTCAATAGAAAACTAAATGTACAGTTTACCTACGAAGGAACAGGCCATGCAGTTTGTTGCTGTTTTTTCTTGGAAAACTTCATTAGCAACTTACAATTTGTAGTGGCGAAGAGTTGTAATAAAACTCATTTAGTTCGGAAAATGTGGTTAAATGTCTGTGGCATTTGTTCATAATTTGGCTAAAATATTCATAGTAATCATACAATGGATTTGGGTGAGTCCCATGGGCGGTCGAAGATACTGTTTTGCTATAGTTTTACTGTAATAGGAATAAAAATTATTGCTATGTTACGTTTTTGATGTATGTTTATTAATATTTTTAAAATGCTTTAGAAAGGGTTGAGACTAATGATTAAGATTTATGATATGTATTTTTGCCAGGATGCATGGGCTGAAGCTGGGGATAGACATTGAGCTGATAGAGGATAAACGAAACTCAATTTGTGCGTTTTCATGTTTGTTTTTGTGCTTTTTTCGTCCAGGTGAACTTCAAATTAGTCAAGAAGAAACAAAAGTACCATTCGTAGCAGAGAACAATGAACATACAACTAATGGGGAAGAAGTCACAAAAGAAAATAGCAGTATTAACCAACTACCAGTTGACGTGACTGGTGAGGACAGGAAAGTGGACAGGCATGAACAATCAATAAGCAAAGTTTCTACCTCTAATCTAGAAACATTTAGATGTCCACATTGTCTGTACACTACAGATAAAAAGGGTGGGTTAACAAGACATATGCGTATTCACGAACATCTTGTCAATTACGCTACCTTACCACCTGCATCATTACCTCCTATTTCCAAGTACTGTTCTGTCTGTGATATACAGTTTTGTTCCATGAATACATTTCAAGCTCACAAGCAACATTATTGTAGTAACAGGATAGTTCAATGTACACAATCAACAACAACAGCAAAAACTTCTTTCGAGTCCTCAGCTGCAATGTCCCCAAACTTTAAATCCCAGGAGTCTTCGGAACTTATAAACTATCAAGCTGTCGATTTGGTGGCAAAAGACTCACTAGATAATCTTCCTTCTTGTACGAATCCTACCCATTCTCTCACCGTAATGCCTCACCTCCCAGAAACTGAGGCAGAATCGATAACTCTAAACAGTTCTATGTCTCCAGGAACAGGTATGGCCAATAGAACATCATCTTCCATAAATGAGCCTAACCATCATAAAGCTACAGGAAAGTATATTCTCCCAGAAGTGAAATTATCTCCTTGTGAAAATTCAAATTCGTTAATGGAAAAAGATAGCTCAGTAAAGTCACAGTTAAATGACATTTGCGATGAAGATTCGAAGACAAAGAGTGAGAATGATATTGTAAGAAGATTATCGTTGGATGCTTCCTTGTCAGCTGAAAGTGCTGAACAGAAAACATTAGATCATCCGATTGATCTAACTATCAGGAAGAGCAACAATAATACCAATTGTTCTATGGTAGTGAGTGAGCACAGTCGATCATGTTTAGATGATAAAATTAAAGACCAAGTTAAAACTAACTCTACATATCTTACAAAAAATAAACCTCATCAGATCTATAAAACCGAGAAAACCACGCCTTTGGATGAGTCTAGTTCCGTATTTCATTCACCTCATTTGCAAATACCGAATAGCAAAATACATAAGAACAGTCCATCTAATCCTTTCTCTGAAATACCAAGGAATTCAACTCACTCTCAAGTTCTAGTCAAACAAGGAAGTAGTCAATGCAAAGAATGTAATATCGTTTTTTACAAATATGAAAATTACTTAATTCACAAGAAAAATTATTGTGCGTCGCGTCAACAGAAAACCGCAGCTAATAAAATCTTTCCAGCAAATTCTGTAACACAAAATACGAAATCTATCCAAACCAAGCCGTGTGACCTCAAAATGGGTTCTCTTGGTTCGTCAAATGAAGTGTCAGCAGTGGATAACATTCCGCAAACTTTGCCCAATCAACCTACAGGAAGGCAGTTTTATCAGTTCTTCTGTGTAGCTTGTGGTGTAAAATTCACGTCACCAAAAAATTTGAAGGCTCACCAAACATACTACTGCCCAAAACGAGACCAAACTGCCGAAACTGTACCATTAGAAACACCACAAGGACTCATATGTAGTCGATGTAAAATGTGTTATATTTCGGAAGATACCTTTAGGTCTCATCCATGCTTTGTGCATATACAGAGATCAATGTACAGCTCTTTTGATGCTCTAGGTATGATGGGTCACGCTACAGCTTCTTCTGCTAATCCTACTGAAGCTTTAAGTTTTAAATGCATTTTTTGTGGTTATATAGGTCATACAGTTCGTGGTATGCGCACCCACGTTCGTGCTCATCTGGAAAGAAATTCAACGCCACCTGAAGGAATGTATGACTTAAGTGTTGAGAAACAGAAGCATGACGGTAGTGTCCTATCTGAAAGCCATCAATCTCAAACTGATTCAGGCGATTCTACAGCTGTTAATCGCTCAGGCCAAGCTGAAAATAGATACCACCTAGAATCAACTTTCTTACTTCAAAATGAAAACAAAAGATTTGCAACAAAAAAACTTCATGTTAAGAACGCTAGTCCCTCAAATATCTCCGAAGATACTTCTTCGTCGTCTGAACAGGATGATAGTAAATACCGAACTTCTGAGACTGTGGCTAAAACCCTTTGCACTGAAGATGCTTATCTATCATCAATAGATCAGAATATTAAACATAGGAGCATGTGTAGGTCGCCAGTAATTGAAAACGATTCTTCTGAAACTTCACGCAGTTCACCGGATCATCAAGCCCAAAAGGAGACTGTAAGTCAGTTGAGAATTAACAATATTCATGATGAAAGTTCTAATACTGTTGAATCCTCATTTTCAGCATCTACTTTGGAAACACGCACTTGTAACACTGAAGGGGTCAGAAGACTTCCAGACCAAAGAGAATTAAATGCACGATCTTCTGATGAAGAACTATTCGACCCTTACTACCAATTAGTTAACGAACAAGCCTATTGGTGTATGTTGTGCTCGTATTATTCTAAATACAAAGGAAATGTTGTCCGCCACATCCAAAGTGCTCACAAAGACTTCGTCAATCCATCTAATACGGCAATGGTTCTGTTAAGCAGTTCTACGCTTTTTAATGATACTGATAGAATTCGAAAGCCTTCTGGTGAAATTGACCCATCCTGTCTAACATCAACTTTATCAAAAGAAAGTAACAGCCACAGCAAAAACTGCGTCATCCGAATAGATAAAAAACAAGCGGGACTTGGTCAAAATTTAACCAAAGAAGGGAAAGAGATTAACAGTTTTGAAAAGAGCTCTTCCAACACAAATCAACCTAAGAAACAGGGCCCGAAATTCTGCAAATCGTGCAATATATCATTTAAATATTTATCTACATTCATTGCTCATAAAAAATACTACTGTTCCTCTCACGATGGGGAAGGCATTGTTCACGAGGTGTAGCAAATGTCCTTTTTTACACTGTAATATTTTCAATACTGTTTTTCAAGCATCCTGTTTATTAAATATGCATATCGGTGATTTTATGTTAAACGTTTTGCTTTTTATATATAAATCATGTCAAATTATGAAATTATGAAAAATATTCGAAATTCTTCATTAAGTCAAAAACTTTGTAGAAAAAAAACAACACTTAAAAGCATTTATGTGGCCGTTCCAATAACATAAAGCAACAATTACACTGTTAGATTTCAAACCTAACTTCTTTGTTGTAGAACCTTAAATATTTCTGCACGTTTATGCGTATTTGTACATATTAATCATTTGGTAAACTGAATTCTGAGTTTGTTTCTTGTGTTTTTTAATACTTCGAATGTTTAAATTTATTGTATATATCTATATGATCCTGATCTGTATATTACCTGTTTGTGAAATGCATCGAACAGTATGTATATATATGTATAAATACTCAATAATTGCGTATTTTGTAAGACTTGTATATATCAAATTTAAGCGTTTGTTGTCCGTTGTTTTCTAAATCAAAGCATAAAACGAGATATATCCTGACACAATAAAAAGTCTGTTGTTCTGTCGTTTCTTAATAACAACTGTTTTAATATTCACAAGGAAAATATTGTATGATCAGCTTTTATGTTTATATATATATATTGGAGAATTAACTGATTCCTGTGTTATAATATTTTTTGTCTGTCCCTAGGCTTTTTTCAGAAATTCCCCAAAATTTTAGAAGTATTTCGGACTTGCATTGAAACTGAAACACAACTACCTACCACTTCTAATCCTTGTGTAACTAATTACGTATTACATCGTATTCGTGTCAGTACATCTGTTATTACGTAGTTTCAAGTTCAGACATTTGAACTCAGTTGTTAGTTCTATAAATAGTATATTGAATTATTCTGTTTAATTTGCAACTTTTTTATTGCACTTCGTGAGGAAGACAAAGCATAATCTCAAACTGTTATAATTCATGTAATAAATGTTTAGGCTATAACACTTCATGGAAATTGTTGAATGAATTTCCTGAGCTAAAATTATAGTTCCATACTTGAAAAAATTGGCTTTTATGTTAAAATTAGAAGTGCCTTTAACGGGAGTTAAACTTAAAATGTCTGAATAAAATAAATTAATTGTTAAGCTAGTTTTAGAAATTGTTTGATAAACTTATGCTTTAAATTTACAATGACATGGTACAAGATCGGATGTTTTCGTGGAGATTAAAAGAAAATTCCAAAGAAACTATTTCATTGACATTTTGGGAAAAATTAACCACAGATTTACAGGAAGAATCCGTTGGTTTCTCTTTCATCCACTAGTTTGATATTTTTCTGAAACTTAGACTATAATTTTAATACATCTTGGACTTGATATAGTTATTCCTGAAACCTGAAGCTCATATTGTTCAGCCACGTGGTTTGTGCCACTTCTACTACTACAGTAACATTCTTGATTAGACGTCTCTGGAGAGTTCTCTTGAGCAGTGGAGGGATAGTTTCTCTTAAGGGTGACTCAATGTATCATTTGAATCACAAACAAAATGTTCTGGGTTACTAGTATGAATCTGGGTTGTGCTAGTTAGGTACAGCTTTCGAAGGAACATGGACCGTGGCAGTTCTTCCTTGCTTTCTTTTTTAGTTACTTAGTGGCAAAGGACATTATTTGTTCCCTGATACCTACGTGATGCCAAAACAGAATACGTGTTTTAATCTCAAGCTGCATGAAAATATGCGACGAATGAATGGATATGTCATAGAAGCAGCATGTGTGTACGTGAATTATGTTGCCTTTGCAGACGCTCGGTTCGTATATATAAATGATAACTTCTAAATAGGGATTTATCTTCCATGAATATAGCAGTTAAGGACGTAGAAGTCATCCAGTAATAATTCATATCATCAAAAGTAAGTATAACCGTGATTAGATAAAATACTTTACACTTTGCAATACCACATTTAAAAAGCAAATTTGTTTAGTTACATATTACCAGTTTTACAAAACTCTAACTTAAACAAACATCCACAACGTCTAAACAACAAAAACAGAAAAGGAAGACAGAAGATAATGTATCCAATTTATTTCACAGCGATAAACTCTAACTTAAACAAACATCCACAACTTCTAAAGAACACAAACATAAAATGAAGACAGAAGACAGTGTAGCCCATCAATTTGAAAGCGATTAACTAGTATGACTTAAACAAACATCCACATCATCTAAACAACAGAAATAGAAAAAGAAGACAAGAGGCAGTATAGCCCATCAATTTCACAGCGATAAACTCTAAATTAAACAAACATCCACAACGTCTAAAAAAACACAAACAGAAAAAGAAGACAATGTAGCTCATTAATTTCACAGCAATAAACTCTAACTTAAACAAACATCCATAACGTCTAAACAACAGCAAAATACAATGTATCCCATCTATTTCACAGCGATAAACTCTAACTGAAACAAACATCCACATTGTCTAAACAATAGAAACAGAAAAAGAAGGCAAAAGGCAGTATAGCCCGTCAATTTCACAGCGATAAACTCTAACTTAAACAAACATCTACAACGTCTAAACAAAAGAAACAGAAAAAGAAGACAGTGTAGCCCATCTATTTCACAGCAATAAACTCCGAACGCTTGTAGGCAGTCACAATTAACACGGAAGTAAACATCAGATGTAGCGGGCAGGTATTGGAATGTCTCATCGTTCATACAGGGTTCATTATCACAGGCTGTCTAGATATAGAAAAAGAACATTCTCTCTCTTTAACAACGATTGTGAAAAAAGAAACAGTTATTAGTAGAAGTTTAATAACTTAACACAGTATATTTTGTTCATAGTAATACGTGACGGAATCATTATTTGTCTTACAGAGATGTTATCTACTTTCTAAATATACATTCTGTCTTTCGCTGTCGGAAATTGATTTTATTATCAGACTTGTTTGTTTGTTGTTAAGCTCAAAGCTACACAATGGGTTATATGTCCTCTGCCCATCGCGGGTATATAAACCCGATTTTTAACATTAGCTCTTCCGCTGAGCCACCGTGGGGGTTAAATAAATTAAACCAAAGTGTATTTACTTGTTTCTTAAAACTTCAAAGACCCATATACGTCAGTCGCTTCTAGGTTTGATAAACTAGAGGGAAGCCAACTAATCAACAGAACCAACCACCAACTCTTGAACTTCTTTAATCGTATTATTTAATACATGGGTGTCTCACAATAACATAACACAGCTAAGCATAGTACCGAATACTAGTTTTGATAAACTAGAGGGAAGCCAACTAATCAACAGAACCAACCACCAACTCTTGAACTTCTTTAATCGTATTATTTAATACATGGGTGTCTCACAATAACATAACACAGCTAAGCATAATACCGAATACTAGTTTTGATAAACTAGATGGAAGCCAACTAATCAACAGAACCAACCACCAACTATTGAACTTCTTTAATCGTATTATTTAATACATGGGTGTCTCACAATAACATAACACAGCTAAGCATAATACCAAATAATTTTGGAAAAAATTAAATTCTTTTTTGAAGTTCACTCAAACTTGTATACTTATTCATTGTTATTAATCTCAATTATATGTACTGCATCAAAATGTATTTTCGTATCGCAGCTGATAACTTTACATGCTTGAGTTATTAGCTTTTTATACTTACTATTTTACTATACATCTTGTATCCTTCTCAATTCTGGAAGTTTTGTTCAGAAAAGATATTCAATAACTGAAGTGACTAGTCTGACCACTAGATCTAACATTCAAGCATATACTATTTCTTACACAGAGATTGGAGGCATTGTACATTATTAACAACACCTTGTACAGAATCATTGTGTCCAGTAGTTTGATGATGATTTTTAGCTATACAGTTGAGCAAAAGTTAAGGGCAAAAAAAGTTACTATATTCCATTTTTTTTTGTCAAGACTCAAAGTGGATCACAATCTTTAAATATAAAACTAAAATGATGATTGAAACTCGTGTTTTAAATCTTTTACGCGTTGCTATGGCATAATTCAAACAAATCTCCGTTGCCACAAGCAAATGATTTGTCGATCTGAATATCGCGACGGTTAATACAGTTCTACTTATTGTGGGAATTCATCCTGATGGTGCGTCAATGAGCCCTTCAGATGAGACAGGTGTGTTTTATTTCATTGATAGCGTACTAAAAAAAATGCTTAAGATTAAACTGACTTCTTATAGCTTTTATGTATCTATCTGTCATGATTTGTCACGCAAAGAGTAAATCATATCATGACAAATGACGTTTACATTCTGATACGCTTAAAAGACTAAAGAGCTCGCTAACTATGACTTATTTAGACAAATCTCCAGTATAAAAAACAAATAATTTTTCATGAAAGCTTGAACCGCTACGTTATCAAAGATGCAGTTTTAATCTCTTTTTTTTGCGAAATATAGTTTCCTTTTACTGAAGAAGCAGAGAAGGCCAGCTAAAAGTCAGTCATCTCATAAAGTTTATTTTTTTGTGTGAAGTAATAAAGAAACACTGCTTTTCTGTCATTTCTCACATATATTCTGAAATTATTCTTAACATTTTATCTCATATTCAAACTCAACGTATTTCATTTAGAATTATCATTGCAATGTAAACATACGTCAGTGTAAAGAGAGAGTAAGAAAAAAAATAGGTATGTTTCACTCTGGAGCTCTCTTAACTTCTTGGATACCAGAGCCAAAGTCTAGTTAATAAGAAATTTCTACAGATATAAAGCTCGTATAAATGAAGCCGTGTGAATTGCTTCTTGAGAGACGCCAATGGGAAAACGTTAAATAAATTTATGCTGATAGAACTTTATAAGAGAGGAGCAACAGCGTCATCTGGTTGGCAAATATAATATAAGGTAGAGACAGAAGAATAAAATATCTAACGTATTCATAAAAATTCAGAGTTCTTTATTTATGAACTCACAAATCCATCACGAACACAGCTTGTCCAAAAATACCGAAAAAATCACAATCTTTAAGAAGGCACTTGTACAAAAAATTGTATTTCTTCATCGATTACGTGAAATAAAATATTCATTATTAGAATCTTTTGAAATCAAAACAAGATATTTTATTTATGTTAGTACAAAATAACATCACCACCTTGTGTCTAGCACGGATTTTATCTACTTTTTATATATTCGTTATGTTCGTTGTCCGAACCGGATTACGTATTATACAAATATGGCGATGTATTTGTTTCATTGTTTCTGAAATTCGAGCAAAGTTATACAAGTGTTATCTACGCTGGTCATTCCTAATATTGAGCTGATAGATTAGAGAGAAAGCAGCTAGTCAACAGCACACCAGATAATGTGGTACTCTAATCAAATTAATTAATACATGGATGACTCACAGCAACTGAACACAGCTTGGCTTAGTAATGAATAACTTGGAAAACTGTATTTTCTTAACACAGCTCTGATCATCTGTTGTTATTATTGTATTGCAACGAATGTAGAAATGAGCCAGTAACAAAAGAATCAAACAAATTTGGGCGAATTTCATTTCATTTCTGTTTGGTATATGTGAGATAATGAAGATTTTTGAGGTATATGTAACCTTATTAAGGAATCGTTTTAAAACATCTTGTACATGATGTTGACATGGATTCCACAGACTAGTTCTAAAGACCTAACATCAGAGTTAAAGCTAAAAATTATGTTTAACTTTCAAAGTCGTTCTTAGAAAAACAATTCACAGGAATATTTACTACATTCAAATATAATTTAAATATTGCGGCTGATGAAATTACATATGTGACTTGTTAGATTTTCCTACTTAATGCTTTAGTACATGTATTTTGCATCATTCTTAATTCTGAAAATCTTCTAAAGAAATGCTCAACAAATTAAATGAAAAAAAATGACCACTGTAGCTAACATCCCAACAGGTAACATTTCCTCTACGGAGCTGGTGCATTATACATTACTAAGCAGACTCTCTAATGAACCTTCGTGTTCAATAGTTTAACGTTTATTGGCAATGTTATTAAAAAGTATTAATTCATTCGTTGCGATACAGTTAAGCAACAGATAAAGGTAAGGAAATCAACGTAGTCCAATTTTCTTTGTCAAATGACTCAAAGAGAATCAGCATGTCTAAGGATAAATCTTTAAATATGACTGTAAACATGTATTGAATATTTTAGATATTAATTCAACACAATTCTGTAAGTTTCAGTTGCCACAAGCAAGTAAAACGAATGCATCTATATTACATATAGATATAGAATATAATGTGCTATATCACATTTTTATTACAGTTTCTCTCTATATACTGTATATAGCTGAACGTCGCTCTCGTTAGTTAATACAAGTCTTATTTAATTGTGGGAATTGATCCTGATGGTGCTTCACTAGCTCTTCAGATGAAACAGGTGTGTTCTGTTTCTTTGATAATAAACTAAAACAAATCCTTAATGTATCTATCTGTCGTGATCTATTTGCCATGTTTGTCACGCAACGTGTAAATCAATCATGGCGAAAGACCTAAATATTATCATATATTTAAAATACCTAAAACTTCGTTCGTCATGACTTATTTAGACAAACTTCTAGTATAAAAAACAAATTACTTTCGGTGATAGCTTAAACCGCCACGTTATTGAAGTTACAGTTTTAACCTTTTTTTTCGAATTGCATCTTTTTAAACAGTTTTGTTACACAGAAGGAGCAGAATAGACTGACTGAAAATGTGTCATCTTATAAAATCTTTTGTCAAGTGAAATAAAAACCACTTCTATTATGCGTTTAATTCAGTTACTTCTAAAGTGGATTTTGAAATCCATCTGAATATTTTATGTCATATTCAAACCTAAAGTGTTTTATTTGGAAAGATGTAAGGAAAAAGGAAAAGAAACTGAAATGGTTCACTCTGAAGTTCACTTAACTGCTTGGATATGAGGATCTGAGTTTGTTTAAAAAAGGTTTATCCTTAATACGAAACTGATGTATATATATGAGACAATGTGACTTGTTTCTTGACCAACGTCAATGTGAAAACGTTAACTAATTTCGAGTGAGTGTACCTTATAAGAGAGGAGAATTAGTGACATCTAGTTGGGAAGTATTATATAAGTTACAGTTTTTGTTGTTTGTTATAAAGCACAAAGCTACACAAAGGTCTATCTGTGCTCTGCCCACCACGGGTATCGAAACCCGGTTTCTATCAGTATAAGTCCGCAGACATACCACTGTGTTTTTTTATTTATGAATTTAAAACACACACTTTAATTGGTTCATAGAAGCCTTGTTAGACATTTCTAGCGTTTGTATTCTTTTAGCACAGTTCACGGAGTTTTTGTTTGTTTGTAGTTAAGTACAAGGCTACACAATGAGCTATCTGTGCTCTGCCCACCACGGGTATCGAAACCCGGTTTCTATCAGTATAAGTCCGCAGACATACCACTGTGTTTTTTTATTTATGAATTTAAAACACACACTTTAATTGGTTCATAGAAGCC
>NW_013665626.1:212601-214334 GCF_000517525.1 Limulus polyphemus
ACATACCGCTGTGCCACTGGGGGACTCACAGAGTTTTTCTTAAACATCTCAAAATAAAAATTATTAGTTCATTCTCAAAAATTATAATGTAAACACACAATATCTCTGATCTTAAACTCACAACGTTGCTTATAAAAAGTGAATAGTATGCATAAAGTAGATATAGGAGCGAGTAGGGCCAGTAAAAGAAGAGAGGTACAACGTTACGAGTTCACAGGAGTTGAAAATGGATTAATACAGCACTTTTCTTCAAATTGAACGTTGTAGCCAAGTAAACGAAATAAAACATTGAGTTAGAGGTAACATTTTTCGATCAACGTTGACAGTCGACTTGAATTTTAGTCGAATTTTATTTTCACTGTAAAATTGAAAAGCATTTGCATTACACTAAGTTACATAATGCTTACTTTTTGATCTCTTAACAGAAATATTGTAAATTATCGAAGTTCAGCAAAGGAATCATAACATTCAAGAAGTTTAACTAATAACATGTGGCTTTTGGCCTGACTTCATTTGCATATAACGTCTGTTTAAACCAATAAACGCGCTGTGTTCCTTTTCCAATGATGAACGCTTAGGCGAGCTCACTCTGCTTGTTGTTGTTGTTGTGCGCGTCATGTTAGGATGTTATTTATGCATCAAGATTTCTATTTAGGTTTGTGCATTGCGTAACACTTTACCTGTTTCACAAAAACCTAAACAGACAAAAAGCACAGTATGGTTGTGAAGACTATGCTTTGAAGGATTAGTTTTCCTCGTGAGAAAATGAAATACCAATAATAAGTAACAAAAGAATATTACAAATGGAAAATTTATAAACTGTTAAACTACATCAAATACGTGCTTTTATATGTTCGGATGCATATAACAATATTAAAGTCATTAAAGCCAGAAATTCATTTTGCACATGTGTTCGATTATAATTCATTACATTCTTTTAAAGCTACATTTAGAGGCTGTCTTTTGTAATTCTGCAGTATTGACCTAATAATAGTTCAATTTATCTATATACTACTACAACTCTGTGTTTTTTGTTTTGCTTGTCTGTAATTAAATACAGCAAAAACGGCGCACAATAGCGCCATATTTCTATTGATATGAGAATAGAAACAGAATAAAACAAGTTTCGTTAAAATCGGGCAACGGGTTACCGAGTTAGTCCCGTTTTTCGGGTCACTTAATGAAAATTTGTAGATGCATTTAGCTACACTAGATGGTGCCACATATCGGTTTATCTATCTATCTATTCAACTTCGATGACGAGGAACCCACTTTGAGACTAATAATGGTTGGAGACCTGATGATGACAAAACCTTGTCGAAATGTTGTACATTTGCTGTTATGTTAAACTTATATTAAAGTTTTTCTTCGTTACCCATTCAAGCCGTCTCCAGCCATTATCTATCTATTCGTTTTCCACCTGATGAATCACTTTAAAATATCTTCTATACAACAATATATGCACAACAGAAATCAAATGATGAGATGAAAATGTGTTATAACGGTGCATAGAAAGAACAACAATAAAATGGGCCTACAATATTATTGACTATTTGCAAATAGTAACTATGGAGACGAGGTAATAAAATAAAAATTAAGTCGAGAACAACAACAACATTTTATAAACGAAAAACTCTCGCCGAGCATTGGCTATTATATTATTTCCCTGTCAATGTCCCCATCTTCATTAAAAGGCGTAAGATGACAAAAACAAGATCTTGAAGATTATATCT
>NW_013665626.1:215334-235735 GCF_000517525.1 Limulus polyphemus
GCTACTTCTTTACCAACGAATAGTGGGATTGAGCGTCACATTATAACACCCCCCACGTCTGAAAGGGCGAGCATGTTTGTTGGAACGGGGATTTGAACCCGCGACCCGCAGATTACGAGTCGAGCGCCCTAACCACCTGGCCATGCCGGGCCTCAGAATAATGTAAAAATGATATATAATTCACTATATTCATTATAGCCATAAGGTTCTCCAATCGACGCTACACACTTCTACAACGTATGTATCATCGTTAATGTAGTAGCTAATATACAATGTTTATATCTACAAAACATGATTGTCGAATACCATCGCACGTAATCCGTTTTTCACTTTTCCCACCGATTTCACAGTGATATCCTCAGAATATTTGTAAACATCCGAACTGAAATGAAAGTATATAGTAGGTGTATCTGGGAGGTGTTACAAGTTACTCCGTTCACAAATGGATCATCAACACGTAGCTTATTTCAAAAGTAGAAAATTAAACACAAGTGTTCCTTTCTTGACAAGACACTTATACAAGTGTTGCTTCACTACATCGATTGTGAGAAATGAAAGAGCCAATATTAGAACTTAAGATAAGATATTGCATTTCAAGCCATACGGGATAACAACACAGCCACAACTCGGGTCCTACACCTTATCTTAAACGTATTTTATGGTTTTCTTAAATATTCATTCTGTCCTTCACTGTCAGAACCTGTTTACGTTTTAATCTAGTCTAATATGTATATTATTGTTTGCTCCTGAAATTCGCTGCACGAGGGCTATAAATATTAGTCGTTCTCAATTTTAAACTTATAAACTAGTGGGAGGCAGTAGTTAACAGCACCCACCGCTACCTCTTGGGCTACTATAAATTGAAATACTTTATACATGGGTGCCTTGTAATAGCTTAACACAACTAAGCTAAGTACTGACTAATTATGGAAATAGATAATTATTTTTTCTCTATTGATAAATGCGTTTCACGAGCCATTCTAAACAACGATTGTCAGTTTTTAAGTTAAAAATCCCTCTAAGTTGTAAATTTTTTTCTTAGATATCAAAAAAAAAATATCTGACTCAAGAACAGAAAATATGACTGTTTTGTTAGGTGGCGGGGATCTCATGAGATCCAGAAATCTAGAAGTCGATGATTGAGATACATTACTATGTAAGGAAAGATCCAGAGATCGCTTTACCGTGCTGTTTTCTCCGATCCTAGTAGTCATTAAAAGTGTTTCTATCCTACCACTCTCAGGCTATGGTCCTGCTAGTTTGCCATTATTTTAGTATTCTTCTCTCCTCTTATCCTTGTAGTATTCTTACACTTCATTCAGAATAAGTCTTCGTATTCTCCGTACCTTACCTGAATATGAATTGTTCTCTTCCTTTGCATCGTTGAGATTCGCGACAAGCCGTATAGTCTTCGCTCTCTTCTCCGTTTTAAGGCAAATCGTCGGATACATTCGTAAATTTACCGCTCTTGTTCGCAGACGTACTACTCTTTTGACCTCTCTTTCGGATAACTTCTTGAGCAACTGGTGTTCCATTATGATCGTACCTACGCCAGCTGCAACTGTAACACCTTGGACATTTCAGTACTTTACATTTGCAGGTTAACTTCGAATCTGACCTCGTTTCCATCTTGACAAAAACAAACACACAAATAATCTGGCTCATTGTCTGAGCAGTTTTCACAAATATTCAGTAAATGGTGAGTGTTCCAGGTAATGTACGACAACAATGCTATGACCATTGTCTGAGTTACGGTAAAAATATCACCCAACTCTACCGACAAAACCAAAAATAACTTCTTGGGATATTATCCAATTAAAAATCAGTGTACATATCTGTATAACTAATGGAATAGTACACATTCCTGTATATTCATAGGAAAAAAACTAAAAAATTAAATCTAAAATGATGATTGAAAGTATTATGTTTTAAATATTTTATATGATTATTTGACAAAAAACAAACAAACCTCCGTTACTACAATCAACTAAACTTGTCTATCTATATTTATGAACTATATCACATTTTTAATATTGTTTGCCTATATATATGTGTGTGTGTCTGAATGCCGCTGTGCTTAATATAGATCTCACTTGTGGGAATTAGTCCTCATGGTGCTTGCCAGTTCTTCATTTGAAACTGGTGTATTCTATTTCACTGATAGTAAATTTGTTGCAGGTGTTATCTATATATCTGTCAGTGTAGCGAGTAAATCCTATCATGGCAAACTTAACTTTATTATATGTTCAAACGACTTTAATATGAACAAAACTCCAGCAGAAAAGGAACAACTGGCATTTGACAATGACTTGTATTGCCACGTCAATAAAGTTTTAGTTTTGATCTTTTCTTGAAATTAAACTTTTTAAACAGTTTCATCATATCGAAGGAGGAGAAAAGAACTGCTGAAAATGTATCATCCTACAAAATATTTTGTCAAGCAAGAAAAAAAAAAAGAAAAACAATCATATCGTTCGTCTAATTTTGTTATTTCTAAAGCGGATTCTGAAATTCATTGAAAAATTTCTCTCGTCATTAAACCAAACTTATAGGATTGTTTTCTCCTCAAATTTGCTGCATGAGGGTTATACATGCAAACAGTTTTTAATTTTAAACTGATAAACTATTGGGAGGCAGTAGTTACCATCACCCACCGCTAACTTTTCACCTTCCCTAAATTGAATGACCTTATGCATGGTGTCCCATAGTAACTTACCATAACTAAGCTTAGTACCGAATAATTATGGAAATATATAACTATTTTTTTCTATACTAATAAATGCGTTGCATAAACCATTCTAAACAAGTCGAACTTCGGAAAAATAAAGAGGCTTTAAAAAATTATTTCTTAATGAAGAGATGGCAGCAAAGTTTTATTGAAAGTAATCTTTGAGTAAAATAAAATAGAATAATAGTTTGTGAAATGGAATTTACAAGAATTATGATTCGGTATTTTCAACCTACACGACACCATATACACACATGGGCTAAACGAACAGATCTGATACACTTAGATATTAGGATACAACCGTCCATAGTTTTGATCTAAAGGATAGAGGGAAGGCAACCAGTAAGCTGAACCCACTTTCAAAAGGACTTTGTCTACTTTCTAGAACTGAATAACGGGATTGACTAACACTTTGGTGACTCGCCCAGAGATGACGGTTCTTGTCTTGTTCAGTGAGTAACATCCCGCCTCGAACTTTGAACTTTCGATCCGCAACGAATTTAAAAGAATAGAAAAAAAAAATTGAGAACATTAACAGTGTTTATACTTGGTTTCTCAAAACAATATTTTGCATGCGAAAAAAATGATAACTTCACCAGTTTTAATAGGCAATTACAAGTATGCTATGAAAATATATTTACTATGTTCAACGAAACCTACAGGGACAAGTTGTAGAGTTCTACCATCAGTTTTAGATTAAAGTGAATCAATGAACTTTAATACTTGTACACAGAAAATGGTACAACAATGACCATTCTACTGAAATATATTTTACATTTCGCAGCCGACAACATCTAACTATTAAGTGTTTCTTGCACTTACCTTCATGTCACATTTATCCCGTATGTCTTATTAAGTAATCATAGGCCCGGCATGGCCAGGTGGTTAGGGCGCTCGGCTTGCAATCTGCGAGTCGCGGGTTCGAATCCCCGTCACACCAAACGTGCTCGCCCTTTCAGCCGTGGGGGCATTATAATGTGACGGTCAATCCCACTATTCATTGGTAAAAGACTAGCCCAAGAGTTGGCGGTGGGTGGTGATGATTAGCTGCCTTCCCTCTAGTCTTACACTGCTAAATTAGGGACGGCTAGCGCATATAGCCCTCGTGTAGCTTTGCGCGAAATTCAGAACAAACAAACAAACACTTAATCAGATAACGACTAGACTGACCTCTTTAGTTAACACCAGTTAATATTTCCTACACAAAGCTAATACATTCTACGCTTTATATAGAACCTGGGATGGTGACCAATAGTTTGATGCCCCCCCCCGGCAACGCCTTTTTACGAGCTTTTCATCTTTCATTGCTACAATTTATAGATAAGGGCTAAAATATTCACTGTTCTAATCTGTATTTGTAATTAGCTTGCTAGCTACAAGGGGCTGCTGGTCGTAATACGCGACAATAATATAGAGTTGTCTCTAGTTAATAAAGTGAATCATTCGGTATGTTTTAGTTTCAATCCGAGATTTTTTTCATCAAAGTATCTTGATCTTTGTTGTTGTTTGAAGTTAAGCACAAAGCTACACAATGGCCTATCTGTGCTCTGCTCACCACGAGTATCGAAACGCGGCTTCTAGCGTTGTAAGTCCGCAGACATACCGCTGTGCCACGGGGGGGGGCATCTCATCTCGATCTTGGTTAGATATTGCACATATTGAGTTACTTTGTAACAATAAGTATATTTTTATGTTAATGTTGTGCACTTTGGGTCATTTGTAAATGTGACAAACAAGTTACAACAATGTTCAAGCTTCTAAAATCATTAAAAAAAAGAAAGTAATTTGTTATAATTACGTGGACTAGATTTTGAAGGAACCATCCCCAAATTAATAAAAATACAATGTTACTCTAGTCATGTTTGTTTCTATAAAATAATTCTGAAGGGGTATTCATTTAAATTTGTTTAACATTTTATTTAATATAGACAAACAAATATCTGATATGGGAGAGAAACTAAGAAGAAAATACATTTCTGGCTTAAACGATGTAATTACCTTAAAATTTCAGGTGCATGACAGATCAATGAGGCTGGTAAAAACATACGTAGAAAGAAATATACATGACAAAATATTGATGAATTTTAACTATGCTTTAACATAATTAGTTCACATTAGAAATAAAAAACTAATAAAAACATCAATGCATGGTTTGTGTGGAAGATACATAAACTAGTAATGAACATCCAATACGTAAATGCCTTTGTAAATTGAGATTCCCAGTGTTTTTTGACATACTAGCATAATTCGTAAATAATACTTTCCAGAAGAGAAACATCAACTATTTCTACCATATACTTCAAGAACACCACTGTGTAAAGTGTGATAAATGTTAAAGTGTGACCCTTAAGTCACCAAACTTGCCGTGGACACTAGATTCAAAGGTTCATAACTTATGGGTGCGTTATAAATGTCGCCGTCAACTCCTACATTAGTATTCCAACAGCTGGCGGTGGATGTGTTTACTAAATGCATTCCATCTTGTCTAATATGTCAAAATTAGGGAGTTTTAGCGCAGATAGTTCTCGAGTATCTTTGCGCGAAATTCAATAAACAAATGTCAAATGTTATTTTATTCACATATTACCGTACATTTTGATAGCGAAGTTAAAAAAATTAATTATAATGAATAAATATTAGGTGTTAAAAATAGAAATTATTAAGAGTAAAAATATTAACCCTATCCGTAATTATTATTTATATATTATTAATTAAATACAACTGATAATTATTACACTTCATTTTTCCTAATCTAGTTCACACCATTATAATTGTTGTTCACGCAATCGATGGTATGAATAGTCGATGCCTATCGTATCCCAGCCATTCTGAGGAGCCTTGATATTTGATGAAAGGTCTCGTTGGCATTGCGTATGAAGTGTGGTTAAACTATTCTTATAATATTGTTTTCTGCTTTCACTCGTAAATTCTTAAAATTATTAATATAGTTCTCTCCAGTTAGCTATGTGAACTAAAATAAATAATTGGTGTTAAAATTTTACAAAAATCATAAAATAAGAAAAAATATTGTTAGTCATTATTACGGAAAATCTGATTTGTAAATTATTATATTTTTCCTTGAGTAAAAGCTCGTCCAAAATGACGGGAAACCACTGGAAACCAAAACTATTCCGTATAAAACTAGCAATGCACAAAATAAATATAAAATTTCCTGTCCCAGGAACATGCTACATATTGCTCCTGAATCCACTACATATAACTCAACAAACATGCTACATATTGGTTCCTTTTGGATAATCGATCAAAACATTCGATGACCATGTGATTGCATACTATACATCTGTTCTTCTTCTGAGGAAAAGCCGTCCTCTTTCCTAGAGATAATTGATATCTTCAGTCTGTTTTAACAAAGACTTTTTCGTAGTAATTTCCAGGCATAGATCTGAGCTAATTCTTTTACTTATTTTCCACAGGAGTCTTCACGGCTTTCCTATTTGGATCCTATCTAGCTTGACGTCATAATGATGTGGATGATGTGGTGTCACACAAATAACGCCATGCCTGATCTGGTCCTGGGAACTCCCTCCTTGACAGGTTTTTTATATAGCAGAAAAAGTGTCGAAATTTAGGAACTATTTACGCCTATTTTAGTAATTAAATTCAACTAAAATGAGAAAGGGCAGTGAAAAGAGGGAGTATTATAGGAGAAAAAGTGGAATTGGACTTGTGTAACTCACGAAATTTCGAGAAATAGAGCGTGACCGATCGACACTTGGCTTTTATATTATATATTGATAAAAGTGATAATAATTACACTTCACTCACTTAATCTAGTTCATATAATTTCAGTTGTTGTTTATGCAGTTGATGATATAAATACAACCAAGACCACTACTGTGTCTGTTTGGTTGACGTATTACACCGCGCAACAAGTGTTTTTCTCTGCTACTAGAAAAAAATTCAACTGTTTCTCAGTAATTTGACGATGTTGATTCAAAAAATCATATTGAAAATTACAGATCATCTCTAGTTTTTGAGTTATAAGAGATTTATTCAAAATGTTCTTATATATCTCGTGAAAATATCAACTTTTTCATTAATAACTTTATTTATTCATTGAACATTGTATTTAAGAATGCTCAAAAACAATACTTAGTAGCAATACCAGTTTAAAAAAGCAATGTGTATAATAAGATTATACACTGAAAACACATTCAGTTTATGTTCAAACTTTCATCATGTTATTAATTTTTATATTTTGTTACAAAATATCTACTTCACTTGTGGCTCCCTTTGTATATGTTCTCAGTTTCACGCATTAAGAACCAACAGTAATCTGCCATAATTGCAGGATTCCATCGTCTTTGATATCGTTGTTCCATTGTAGAAATATATTGGTGGAAGTGGTCACCATGCTCATCGCTCACTGCACGTAGATCATTTTTAAAGAAATATAAATGGGAGTGTAAGAAGTACGTTGTGTTTGATGTTTTTCCTTCGTGAAACTGTAATATATTTTCCACAAACGTAGCAGAAATTGTTTGATTGGTTTTTTAACTTTCGGACTTTACTTGAACTGAGTTAAAAAAATCTTGAAAAACAAAGTTTTGCAGAATTTGATTATATCGCGAGTATGATGCGAGGAAGAAGATCCGACTTTGTTTATCTGTGCGTAGAGCATGGCGAAGTGACCAACGGAGTGAGTGAGAGGCAACTGAGAGAGAGGCGTTTGGCTCGGTCCTTCTTATTCTCAGTCGGGGGACAACTCCAATGTTCTTGCAAAATGAGTATGTGAGGGTTTTGTGATTCTCGGAGCAGGTAAGCATAGAAATGAAGCAAAAGTGGTGCAATTCACTACAGTTATATCGAGAGCAAATAGCATATATGAATAATATATTTGGAATTTTACACAAATACAATGCAGTCAGTTTTTGAAGTTATCGAAAACGTATGCTTTTACTCATTACACTGTCCAAGTAAACTTAATTTCGCAGCATAAATTTATTGTACTGAGTTAATTGCATGGTATTTAACATAGTGCTTATAAAATATTCAGATATTACAAACACTCAAAATCTCGAGGCGATGGACAAGTTCCGGCTACTTTTTGAAATTAGCACCATCAAATTAGCCAGAATCACCTGAGTTTTCTCCAGTAGTAATTTGTCTAGTGTTATTAAAATATTGTTCTTTGCTTTCATTCATAAGTTCTTAGAATTAATATAATTGTTGTTATAGTCACTAAAGCTCTTGAACCATAATAAACGGATATAAATTAAAAAGGTTTGAACTTCTAGTTGCTTTCTTCTGCTAATTATGTTATCTTGGAAAATTGCGTATACTTATATTTGCGATTAAACTCATACAACAATATTTTAGTGGTTGTTCGAAAGTACAGATATAATTTTTTTTTGGAAATTTTGTTAATCTACATTTGAAATTATGTTTAGCAATTATGTAGCGTTGACTTGACAATTAGCTTATTTACAATGTAACATTATATTTTTGTGCACTCTAAGATTTTGTTTATCACCAAAATTGTTACACCCTTTTCATTTTACGTAATTATAGGTTACAAAGTGTAATCAAAACTTTAGGTATTGTGAAATTATGGAAGGAAAATTGAATATTTTGAAATCGTGTTTGAATTTAAGGAAAAATCTGTTTCATTTATATTCTATTTGCGTGATAATTTATTTCTGCACGTCGACAGTTATGATACGTAATACCAAATGCCTATCTCAGCTGATAAATAATTAATCTAAACCTTTCAGGGTATTATGCAGAGTACAAAGTGTTGTATATGCAGGGCAAACCAATTTCAATTATTATCGCTATTCTTTTAATTATAGTAATCACTGTATTCAAAATGCCTGTTTATGATAAAATGCAATAATATGTCATTAATTTAAAAGGGTGTGACAGTACAAACTCTGACCATCTCTTTAGTAGTTGAAAATAGTCTAACACAACAAGTTTCTTTAAACCGAATATTGCAACCAGACAGAGCCTCTCTGGGAAGAAACAAAAGAAAGAGAATGAAACAAGATATTGATTTAGAGGTAAAATTATCTTCCAACTTTTTAACATTCGAACTGCATTTCAGTCGAGTTTTCTTGTTACTCTTTGTGTCACTTTTCTCCGCAACATTAAGAAGCACTTGCATTACACTAAATTACAGAATTCTCACTTTTTTATCTCTTAATTCTGTGTCATAGAAATATTGTAAATTGTTGAAGTTCAGCGAAGGAATCATAAAATTTAAAAAGTTTAAATAATAATCTGTGGTTTTAGCCTGATCTAATTTGCATGTATTGTCTATTTAAGCGAATAAATTCACTTTGTTTCATCTCTCATGACGTACGTTTAGGCTAGCTCACCTTCGATGTAGTTGGTTTATCGTAACTGTTCATATGCTAGTAAACATGAAAAAAGTGAGTTAAGTGGGAAGTATGATGACATAAAAATCAAACCTTGCTTAACACTCTAAAGACACAGTAATTTCAAAATAGATCTTGAATATTTCTTTTACCTTTAAATTTCAAGTAAAATAGTCATTTTCAAATCGTTAATTTAGTGTTTCCTTAACTTTTACTTTGAGATTCAACAAATCATTTTAAGAAAACCTTAAATCAGACAAACATCCACAACCTTTTCACAATAACAACATACTTATAAAAGATCTGAATTCATATATCGAGATATCTTATTTTGTTAACACATGAGAACTTCGTAGTGAGAATGTTGCGGTTCAACAACTTGTCTTTCAAAGAATCTTTCTAGCTTTCAAACATTTATTGCGAACTTCATTCTCGGTTTTCATTACATATAAAAAACCAATTTGAGATTTAATACATAAGTGCCACGCAATAATTTGACAAAGTTAGCATTGTACTGATATAATATAACTTATTTTTTACACAGCTCTTTCCTAAATTAGGGTATATGTCTTGTATATGACAACAGATTTATAACAGCTAAACCTGAGAGAAAACAAATAGAATACAGTGATTTATACTCTGTATATGCTAAATTGTAGAAAACATTTGGATTTGCATTATATCGTTAAGTACCCGAAAGATTGGACATAAGCTACAAATATTGATTTAAAAGTATCAGTCATAAACTTCAATCCATTTTTTGTGCTATGACTGAAAATCTTATTGTTTATATTTGGATAACCTATATTGCTGTTGATAACCAACAAAAGAAGCCGCTATTGATGTTTTCCAGAAAACCAAGAACACACGCGGTACATGTATATTCATTAAGGCACGTTATAACTGAAAGGGTTTGTTTGAAGTTAAGCACAAAGCTACACAATGGGTTATCTGTACTAAGCCCACCACGGGTATCAAAACCCGGTTTCTAGTGTTGCGAGTCCGTAGACTAACCGCTGTGCCACTGGGAGGCCAACTGAAAGGGTTTTATCATATAACATCCATGATGAAAAATCAAACCTTCAAAAGTAATATCTTCAAAATGTTCTGTGATGCCCTAAAAGCCTACACGCATATGCTTTTTGTAAAATAGTACCGAACAATAAGTTTCAATTAATATAAGAACTTGAATACATTTCTAGTTTGTTATAATCCTTTTTGTTGTTAGTGTAGCGTTTCTTAGCCAACAGCTCAAACTATGTTCACAATGAACGTAACATATACGAATATAACTAACTTTGTCTTTTGTGGTTTTTTAAAAACTATTATACCTCTCTTGTAACGGGTAATGTTCTTAATGATAAACAGCTAGATGTTTTAAGTAGAGTTTTAAATTTCTCGTGTGGTCCAAAAACAGTCTACAAAGAAAATATCATAAATAAAATTGAAATTAATTTGAAATTAAATTAAATGCTGACAAAGAACATATTGTTAGAAGTGAATTTTGTACTCTATTAAATAACATTAAACAAATAAATAAACATAAAAGATTTTGAAGTTTTGAACAGTTGGAAGGAACAACATGTGGTTATTTGCATAGCTGATAATGATGGCCAAACTGTAATTATTAATAAAAAAGATTATGATTCTAAAATTGAAGAATTGTTGAAAGAAGGTCTATTTGACAACATAAACGTTAACCTTAAAAATAAACTTTATGCAGTAGTTAAAAACACTCTATAAATAGCAAAGTTTAATTTCTATCAACTTTATATTTCCTAGACTATTTGCTTTGCCTAAAGTTCATAAGATTGGGGACAATATTAACGGTATTGTATCTAATATTAAGAGTTTAACGTATGATGTAGCAAAATGCATATCGAAAAAATTTTCATTTTTCAAGGTAAAAATAAATACACATTTAAGAATTCGTTTGAATTTGTTGAAATAATTAAACATATAACACCAGATCAGAAATATATCTTAGTGTCTTTTGATGTTACTTCAATGTTCACCAAAGTACTTGTGGAAAAAAACATTGCATGTTTTGAGAAGAGATTCAAAAGAAAATAAGATTTTGGCTTTAGAAATAATTGATATGATTAAACTTGTTGAAACATGTGTTCAAAATTCATGTTTTCATATTAAAGTCAAGGTTTAGGTACGGATGGACTTTTATCTCCGTTATTATGGGATTCATTTACGGAAACTTTTGAAACTGAAGCCTTAGATAAAGCAGCTTAAAACCGTTAGTTGGGTTCAGGTATTTTGATATAGCATTTTTGATATGGCGTCATGGTAAAGAATTACCTGTTTTTGCTAATTAGCACCTTTGAAAGTGATATCACATTTGCATATGAAGTTGAGGAAAATAGCTGTTTACATTTTTTGAATGTTTTAGTAAGTGAAAATACGGAAAAATTGGAAACTGCCATTTATTGAAAACCATTCTCCGTAATCATGTAGTCACATCAGAAATCGTGTTACACTAAATCTCATAAAACTACTGTTTTCTATTCTTATTTGGATAGGATACTAAAATCATGTTATAAACAGGAAGACATTAATAATGCGTTAATGTTAATTAATTACACAGCAGTAGAAATAGGTTTTAATCCTGATAATGTTGACAGTGCTGTTAAAAAACTAAAAACAGAGAATAAAATATTGCGTTGAAACCACTTGCTGAAAAAGTAAGATAAAAGGTCTTGTACTGTCAGGTATATCTGGTTTATCTTGTCAAATAATGAAACAAATTAGTAAACAAGAAAATAGTTTTCCGATATTTAGAACAATGAACAAAATTAACCAGTTTCTTTATATAATTAAAGATAAATTTGATTTAATGGAAAAATCTGGTATATATATATATATATAAAATATTATATGAATGTGAAAAAGCTTACAGAGGACATACTGGAAGATACTAAAATACACCATTAGCAGAACATATAATCAATCTAAAAACACGATTCAATGGAAAAAAAAAACTGTTATTTAACACAACCTGAAAATGCCAGTGGTATGAATATACGTGAATCTATTGACATAATTAAGTATAAAAAAATAAGCTTGAAATATTAATTAATGATGGTAGAACTGATGGAAATGTTGTTAGCAGATGGATTAAAATTCTTTAATATGAAAATACGTAAACTATACTAGGTGGGTCTTTGTTGTAAGTGAAAAGGTAGGTATCATTCTTGCATAACATTGCACTCCTGAGGATGACGCACGTGGTTTACTGATTCCACGTGACCTCTGTAGACCTCACTGAATTAGCGCAGGTGGCTTTGCAATATCTCAAACACACCGACAAGTATACTTTTAGGAATATGTTACTTCCTTTATATACTCTAATCGATCGAGCACGTGTAACTATGCACAGGGCGAGAATCACAGAATGCAACATCCAGGATAATAGTCCCATGTGGTAAATCCATACGTTGAGTAGGATGTTGCCTAGACACAAACACAGAGTACAAAATGCTGGAAGAAACATGAGTTACTAACATCGTGTCCACGAACCTCCATCTAGTGAGTGTATTACTGAGATTACAAAGTGTACTTACGATGGGTAGTGAAGACAAGTGATCATAAACACTTTATGCTATTGAGAAAAAGCGACAGTCGTAGGTTTCACGAATATTTCATTCATTGTTGTTGTTATTATATGGTTTCGCCTGTAATATTTCATTTATTACTGTTGTTATTATATGGTTTCGTCTGTGATATTTCATTTATTATTGTTGTTATTACATGGTTTCGCCAGTAATATTTCATTTATTATTGTTCTTATTATATGGTTTCGCCTGTAATATTTCATTTATTATTGTTGTTATTATATGGTTTCGCCTGTAATATTTCATTTATTACTGTTGTTTTATATGGCTTCCGCCTGTAATATTTCCTTTATTCCTGTTGTTTTATATGGCTTCCGCCTGTAATATTTCCTTTATTCCTGTTGTTATTATATGGTTTCGCCTGTAATATTTCATTTATTACTGTTGTTATTACATGGTTTCACCTATAATATTTCTTTTATTACTGTTGTTATTACATGGTTTCGCCTGTAATATTTCATTTATTATTGTTGTTATTACATGGTTTCGCCTATAATATTTCATTCATTATTTTTGTTATCATATGGTTTCGCCTGTAATATTTCATTTATTATTGTTGTTATTATATGGTTTCGCCTGTAATATTTCATTTATTACTGTTGTTTTATATGGCTTCCGCCTGTAATATTTCCTTTATTCCTGTTGTTTTATATGGCTTCCGCCTGTAATATTTAATTTATTATTGTTGTTATTATATGGTTTCGCCTGTGAAGTACCGTTATTGTTCAATTTCATGTTTGTACACGAGTATGACCGACTTGTCAAAATTGACTTTGCTCGGGAACAATATATTGAGTTTCACAGTAATTTTTGCTGAGTAGTCACTTTCTTAACAAAGTTTTCAATCGAATCTGATTCTAGTTTAAAAATAATTATATATACATATTTACTAGAGATACAATGAGAAGTTTTAGTTAGATGATCAGGAAAAAAAGAGCATGGTCTCATGTGCTTTTTACTCATTACTCTTTACTCTAACATGTAATTTCCTCTCCGTTTTTACTACATCAAAATGTGTTATTTAACGGATACAACAGGATTATCACATTTCAGGTATCTCTTAGAAACGAGGAAGGATAGTTTTTTTATACTTAGCAAATGCATCGACAATATTAAGTTTGATATATTTTATAAGTGTGAACCATACTCTCTCAGTAGCCTCTGAAACATAAGGTAAAAGTTTTAAATTTACTTTATTATTAAAGTTTTAAGATGTGCACACAGTTAGGCAAGAATAGGCATTGTTGAATGTTCATCTAGAGGAATTGTATCATTAATATTACACATATAAGAATAAGCGTTGTTGAATGTTCCGACGTCTACATCTAGAGGAATTGTATCATTAATATTACACATATAAGAATAAGCGTTGTTGAATGTTCCGACGTCTACATCTAGAGGAATTGTATCATTAATACTTCACAATATAAGTATGGAATCTTACACCCCTTTGTTCTGCAGTATACCGGTGAATTGGACTATGACTTTAGAGTAATTGATTATAATGTTCATCCCAACCAAACTGGTCAACACTTTATTAAAAGAAAAGGATTGATCAAATGCACAGCTAGACAAGAAAAATCATGTTTTTAATAATGGTGCCTACTTTACTCCCAGTAAGCATGAATAGAATTCTGTCGAAAGGTGCATCACATCTCGTTCAATTACGTCATACATTAAAAATTCTCTGGGAACAGTTTTTTCAAGACCTTATCAATACCCATTTTGAGCATACAGAATCAGTGTTAGTCTATTCTTTCTGTTTGTAATAACGATATTCGTATTGAAGCGAATTGTGAAGTGTATAAATGACCCTAAAAATGAGATGAAATGGGTGAGTGAATGACATTATTTTGAGTGCTTTTCTACTCAGTCATGAATAAAATATTAAACATTTCAATAATTATTATGTTGTACGATGTATATTTGTAGTAATAATAATAATTAAAATTCCGTTTTAAGTTTAAAAGTTTACGGATGACTGTTATTTCTAATCATTTTATTGAACATTAATAAGTTAACACGAAATGTAAAGTACTTTTAAATACAGAACAAATAATCACAGACTTATGCGAGGAATAAAAATTAAAGGGTAGCAGATCGTAAGTTTATGAAATTCAGAAATGAGCCCACACGTTTTAGTTTCACATAATATATTCAACTTTAAACTCCAGAAAGTCTACATAAATGAAAGGAATAGAAGCATCCCACTGATTACACAGTGATATCTAGCAAATGCCTGTTCACACAGGGATCTACAACACACCTTATCTTAAAACAGAAAAAAAAAACTATTTCTTTACATGCGGTCATTGTACCAATTTTAAAAACAAAGCTTACTAATTTAATTTACTTTTTTTGGTAGAATACGACAGCTTCATAGACAGGAAACTTCCAAAGCCCCAGATTATTACTTAGTTTTGCAGTAGTTGTAACTGCTTATGAAGTATTCATCTATTTCTTATATTCACTGTTTGAACCACCCCATGTGTGCTACAAAATTAGATGCAACATAAAACTTTGATCATAAACTAATACATAAGTGGGTTAAATGAACGGTAAGAATTAAAGTTTAGGAACTTGAAAACATCTGTCAAAATTCTTGAAAGCAAATATCCGTGTATCTGTATCCTGTAATATTATAAAGGCTGGAGAAATTTTGTAATTATATAATATTTATAATGTGTCAAGAGATTATAAATAATTTTCAGATTTAGGTTCAACGTTTCAACAGTGTCTAAGGTTCGCTCATATCTAGATCATCATGAATACAGCTGCTAATTATACACAAGAAGTCACTGGTAATGTTTTGTAGAAAGTATTAATTAAATGAAATAGCTATAATAAACATCTAATTCATAATTACGAATTATTTTTTTCCAAGGCAAAATTTCAGCTTCCTAATAATAAACACATATAATGATGGACTGGCTTGTTATACTTTAGCTTAAACATATGAATTTAATGAAGAACAGTTTTAAAATACGAGAGTTATATTTACTACGAGATGATTAACATTAGACTGGCTGTGTAATAAAAGAATGTTTGCGAAAATATTTTAAGATTCTTGAAAAGATACTATAGACTCAAGTTTTTCTTAGCTTTATTAACTTTAAGTTATAATGGTTGAGCTAACGTTCACAATCATTGTTAGGAAAAATACTTTAATTAAATGCATGTTAAGTATCACAGCTGCGAACATTAAGCTGGAACGTGTTAGCTTTTTCTACTAATTATTCTAACAAACACATCGATGCTAGCTTGCTTTTGTCCTGTTCTGAAATGATGTTCAATATCTAGCAGAGAGAAAACTGACCATTATAGTTATCACCCAAGCAGGTGTCATTTTTTCCACAGAGACTGATACGTTGTACGTTCTAACAACGCCTTGAATAGAACCTTCGTGTCCAATGGTTTTCTGCTGATTTACGATTACTTTCATAAATTTTACGCCATTAGTTGCTACAACTCATTTATTATTATTTCCCACAATAAAGATCTGAATATTTGTCCCACATCAAAAGACACACATATTAAGTTTGCTTTCAAATGAAAGCGTTTTAAAACAAAATTATGAACAAATATATCGTTGTAATCTTTATCGGATCTAAACATATCGGCTAGCATAATACAATCTGCCTGCCTAGCTGATGACCTGGATTCAGATAAACAACATACAACTGTTTTTCTGCTTGGTCAAGTAGTAGATCACTGGCAAATTACACCTGCAAGCTGGTCTCATGTATACAAATGTTGTGAGAGTATCGAATAAATATCTATGGCGTTCATATTGGTTAAGGTGATTCTGTACTATTCAATTTCTAAAATGGACTGAAATTCTTCATAGGCGAAAATATCTACAGTTTTGGGTAATACCCTGCCAAAACGTATCTCAATTTGTAAATTTCCTTGCTTCACCAAGATAAAATATGAATCTCTGGCAAATAGATCGGGTATCAGGATAAAGTCAAAGACTCTAAATCCTCCTGAGTATTCGTTACAATTTATATCAATTCCTTGATCTTAAAATTGTTTTCCTATTCCACAGAATAAGTTTTCGTAACTTCGTGCATACAGATCACCATTAAATTCAAGTTGTAAAGGTCAAACAGGAATATTTTTCCATACACGTTTTAATGTCATGAAAATGATATTGTATTGTTTGAAACTGTGAGAATTTTTTCTTCTTCCAAGATCCATTAAATGCATCGTTATTAACACATCATGTAACAATACTTGTGAGTTTCCCTGTAGAATTGAAAATGCCTTGCACACTATATATATTTCAAAAAGATATTTAGCTGTTCCTTTGTAAATGACTTAGCTTTCGCCACAATGCTGGATTGACTGGTCTTGACCTTTCTAGCACAGATATAAAAGTTTAACCTTGAAATCCGATTCATCATTGAGCACAATACAAAATACATTTTTACTTTGTAAGAGAAGATTTACGTTTACTCCATTGGGCAAGAATTTGTTCTCTTGTCTCTATGTATCTATCTTTGATCACACCATTCTCGCCATTATTAAAGTCAAAATTATCAAACTATCCGCAGTGACCTTTACCCACATAAACAAAGTCATATGACTTCTCTTAAGTTTTCCATTATAACTCAGTAAAGTTCTATGTAGGCCTTATAAACAAAAAAGACAAGCATGTTGATCAGGTGAACATTCACTTGAGAAAATGAAGAATGAAGAAACAGACTGACAGGAACAGAAATGTTTTCTTCCTTTTTGTGTCGGTTCCATCTGGTTTGCCAATTGTTGCTTCTACATGAAATATGATTGTGCTGGGTCGAAGTATACATTTCCTCAACTTGATACAGAAAATTTAATGAGTCCTCTGTAAGCCACTGAAGCTAAAAGCTATTGGGCTACCCGGTAATACTCAGCTTCAGCCGAGTATTCAGCATCTAAGCCCTAATCTTTGTGGGAACTAATGCGATACTGAAAGTTACAATCAATGATTGGTTTAGTTAAAAAAAAAAAAAGAACGTGTTCCGAGCAACAAAAACTGACTGCCCGCTGAAAGTCGGGAATTCAGAGAACAATAGTGGTTAATAACAGGTATAGCTTGAGAAGTGGATTTCTAGGGAAGGTGGGGGTTTTGAGACCAATAGGGGTTAGGGTTTGAGAAGTTGGGGCTAGGCATTGAAAGTTGAAAGTAGAACTTGAATTTTTGTGTATTTTTTTGGAGGGGGGCAAGAGGAGAATCCGGTCCCGGTTGACACCCGGCCCTGGTCGAAGCTTAGTGACCGGATACCCGGACCTGGTATTCGGCCAAATTTTACTACCCGTGCATCCTTAATTAAAATTGTTTGAAAGTTTTGACGAGTGTCGCACCTCTCTTATCCTTGATCGAAACAACCCTCGCATATTTAGAAGATATCTCGATACACGTGAGTAAGTACTTAAACTGATAGTTATAGCAACTTAGATTAGAGAGGTACGCGAGTAAAACATATAAAAATCTGTTTATTTATACAATACTGTACATCTAGTTAAATATACTATCCACTTTTCTTACTAGAATAATAATGTTTAGTCGTGCAATATGGACAAGGTAGACTTGATGCTGTAAGTTGATTAACACGAGGACATCCAATCAATTCTAAAGTGTAGCATAGAGAGTTCTCCAGGCTTCCAAGGATGTCAACTTTCTCTTTACCTTTCATGTAGGCCCGGCGTAGCCAAGTGGTTAAGGCACTCGACTCACAATCTGAGGGTCGCGGGTTTGAATCCCCGTCCCACCAAACATACTCGCCCTTTCAGCCGTGAGGGCGGTGGGTGGTGATGACTAGCTGCCTTCCCTCTAGTCTTACGCTGCTAAATTAGGGATGGTTAGTGCAGATAGCCCTTGTGTAGTTTGCCCGAAATTCAAAAACCATTCATGTAAACTGTCTCAAATTTTTTTCAGCGCCCTGGATAGACTCCATAAAGCGGGATAATCGATATTTCAACTTTCCCAAGGTATATGATTAATGTAGCGAGTTACTCAATCGCACTGACAACGATCTGTATCCGAAAGATAGTCACTCTAAAATATTTCCAGTGGATAAACATTTAAAAGGGATTTCTTTAATCCCAAAGGCACATACAACAAACAAAATCCTTTTTGTTCTATAACAGCCACTGCCATACTTATCAATGAGTATATATTAAATGAAGTATTAGCTTTTGTCTTACTTGGGTGTTATGTACGTGGTTAAATATACATCTATTGCTGTGCATTCGTTTGAGTTTACAACTTTTAAGTCAGTCACTGAGAGTGCCAACTTGTATAGTAAGGCTATACCTTGATTAGGATAATTTTTATTAGATCTGTCATTTCTTACTATAGAATAACCTGGTATTCTTAGTCTATTATGTTTATAAATCATTGTTTCTGATATAAAGAGAATATCAGGTTTTGTATGTCTGATGATGTCTTCGATCTCCTGCCCCCTGGATGCAAGTGCACTTTGAATGTTGAAATGGTGACTTTGAGAGTAGAGGTAGCCTGTGATGGATGAGATAATGTGTGGTAGAAAAGGTGCGAGATTTTTGTTTTTGTTTTCTGGCAGTATAAGAAGTAAGTTGAAGTAGTCTTGTGTTTGTGGGGGATATTAGAATTCTGCTGTAAATATGTTTTTGATGACTTCCATAACAATATTTGAATTGCCATCTTTATTTGTAGCAGTTGATGTTTGAGTTTTGTCTTTTTTTTGCTCGTTATTTGTTTAGGTGGTGCTTGATCTATTTTTTCTTGTGAGTGAGATGTTGTATGCTGCTTTGAATTAGTGAGTACTGGTGTGTAGGTAATTTGTTGTTTTGCGGATTGGTTGATAGAAGTGGTGGTTTTTGTGTTGTATTTTGTTGTTTAGTACTACTTTGGTTTTATCTATCCTGTGATAGATTTTTAATATTATAAAAGTGCAAATAGTTAATGATACCTCGATGCTGCCATTGAACATGGGTCTGGGGAAATTTTATGAATTTTAATTGTTGGATTGTTAAAAAGTTACTTCAAAATCAATGCTGTAAAGGAAAACGATAAGGATGACATTCTAAATTTTTATAATATAAAATCTGAAAATGGGTGAATGGATTTTGTTAATAAAATTGTAATACAAAAGAAACTATGAAAATCAAATATCATAGTGGTACCTATTTGTGGCTTTCGTAAATAGTATATTAGTGTATCTAATACTTGAAGTTTTATTAATAATTGGTTCACTATGCATGATACTGGTCTTGTCAAGCAACAGAAAATAATTTCCTAATGTACACAGACATAGATATGTCATACACCTTTGACTACTGTGTCACACGATATTCTCGTTTAGTGATACAGGTATTTCCATAAGTATAAATAAACTAGAGTTACAATAGTCAATTTCTTAATCATTGATCTATGTACAGTTATTTATAAAATTGTCCATCTCCGTTTCGTCTTTGATAAATCACCTTGCATTAAATGATTAGCAATACATTGAAGCAGCTGATGTAAAATCATACCCATATTATCTAATACTTGAACTTGGGTAATAAATGTTTCAGTATGTGTGACAACAGTTTTATTTAGAGTTTGTGATTTTACTTACCTGCATTGATGATGGCATAACTATATGGAGACTTGTATTAGATGGTTAAAACACATTTGTTATAAATGTCGATAATTAGTTCATAGAGACTAGCCGAGTAGAAAGGCCCGGCATGGCCTGGTG
>NW_013665626.1:235745-239360 GCF_000517525.1 Limulus polyphemus
TGTTGTTGCGGCCCTATGCTCCACTGGGAGTTTACAGGAATAATAAAAAAAACTGAGTAGAAAGTATACAAGAACTGTGCACTAACTGAAATGTACTTATAGTACATGTCCTGACAAGACTTGGAAGTAGAATATCAGGAATACACCTTTAGTGTTTTGTATCATTATGTAAAATGAAAGAATAGATAAATAGATGAAATAGATAAATGCAGTAACATACAAGCAACTGGTTGTGTAACCTTTAGCCATCTGATAATGAGCCTTTGTATTTCCTAAAGATCAGTATTTATTGAGCTTTTAGTCTGCTAGTTTTAAGCAATAAAAGAGGGGTAGCGAGAGGGTCAAAAGATCTGTTGTCCAGCACGATGCAGATAGTTAATTTAGTTATGGATTTCAAGTGCATAATACGTTTTCTAGAGTTTCCAAATAAAGAAACATTCTATGATTATATTAAATAAACTCACTTTGGGGAGTGTCCCTTATGTTTCATTCATAGTGATTTATTCTATTTGATTAATCACATGCTAGAACCATAGATACTATTACACTAGAATGTAGGTATACTGAGAAATCAATATCCTGTTTTTAAACTGAGAATTTGTCCAGACCATGGGGAAAACGAGAGATATTTACCTGAAGAAAATTACTTTGTTTAAACAATTGATTTTTAAACGTACTTTTCAGGACCATCACATCCTGAGTAAGAGAAAGCTATGATTGCACAAATCACCTCTATTGGTAAAAAGGCTTTTCATTTCTAATATGTACAGCAAACATCAGCATTAACCTATTGTCTGATCACTCATGCAAGTTTACTATGAATTATTAGCTATAAGTCTGAACACTTGATCTAAGATCATAATTCTATATTTAATCCTTGAAATTTTGGGATTCTGCTTACAAATATTGATGATAGCATAACTATATGGAGACTTATATTCGATTTTTATTACGTTTGTAAGAAACATGAATAATCGGTTCATGGAGTCTAATTGAGTAGAAAGTATACATGAACTGTAAAAGCTTAGTAAATGATAATGGTGATACAGACTAAATATTCAGTAGAATTGAAGTGTCCTCATTGTTTGGAGTTTACATATATCGTTTACATTCAAGTTTAAGGACCTTCTGATAGAAATGGGAAGAATGCCTATATGATATTAGTTTAGATCTGTTAACATACGCATAAAAATTGTAAAAATATCTAGAGAAAGATAAGAATAGTAATGGTTAAAAATTAATTTAGTGGAACAATTATATAGATTAACTTATAAAACTAAATTTAAATTGTTATATATTATTTAGAGATGTCAGTAAGTGTCCTTTTCAGGGCAAATACATGTTATACAATATATTAATTATAGAAATGAAACTAATGAATTAGCAATAAGTGTTTTACAAATAAAACATCAAAAAATGCAAAAGAGTAATGTCATGCAAATTAAATATAGAAGTAAAAACTATAATCGTATAATTCAGTACATTAAATTGTAATAAATCAATATTTAAATCATAAGAAACACAATTGGCTATGGAACAATAATATAAATGTCTTGTTCAATATTTATAAAAACAATACATCAGGTGTGAAAAACTTTTTAGAATGTATGATATATCAATTAAAGAAGCTAAAAATATAGATTTAATGAATTAACAAAGTGTTTATACATAAAGAGTCGAACATTTATAAAAGGAACTATGCTATAATATTTGCCTCCTTCGAATAATAGATAAATTTAGATAATATGTAGGATAAAAAATGGCATATTTAATACACTATAGTATAATAATAGCCTCGTTAAAATAATGATTTTACTTCTAAGGTATTCAAAACTTTTATCACACATGCAAGTTATTAACTTAAAACAAAACAGTTATACTAACTGTATTATTCAAATGTTAGTTTTACTTGTAAGTTTTAGGACATGATTAAATATAGAATAAAGATTGATGATGAAATCACATGTGGAGAAACATTATGATGATCTCATCATCCTATTGAACTATTCACCTATAGCCTAGCAACAAAGACCTCAGTAACTCAATCCGCCTCGTAACACCACCCATAGAAACACTATTATTAGCAGGTTCATCTATTTAAAATACCTTGGTAACACAATCCTTCGATAGAAACATTGTCCTAGGTAACACTGTGCGCCTATAGTAACACTGCCTTTAGTAACATCAATCGCCTATAGAGCCTTGGTAACACTATCTGCCTATGGGAACAGCCACGCTCTCTGGTGCCACTTCGTGGACTTTTCTACTCCCTAATCTCTAGATTTCGTAACTAAGGTATTATGCTTAAAATATTTTATTGTTTTGGACCACACTTTTTCAGTAGCATAAGTGACCCCTGAAATATATTGTAAAAGCATTAAAATTGCTTTATCATTAAAGCTTGAAGAAGGTTTATCAAAATAAAAAATTATTGAACAATTCGACCCAATTCATCAGATTGATTAAGAAAACTAGTTTTAATTTCTCTGGCTCCACTAGAGTACTATCACAATCACCTTCTGCATTAATTAAGTAAAATAACCAATTTATTTGTGAAAATAACCATAATAACCAATTTTGATATTGATGTTAGATAAACACAGATGAAACTTTTTTTTTAGCTTCATGTTTTCATATATTCCAGTTTTAGCCAAATAATAAATTTTAATCTGAAATATTGAAACCTGGAGTTATATATATTTTCCACAACATTTGACAAAAAAACCCACTAGGTGGAGTCACTATTTGTCATTTTGTTGCTGCTCGTTTTGCTTAAAGCTACACAATGGGCTAATTGCACTCTGTACATTGCTTGGAATCGAACCCAGATTTTAATGTTGTAAATCCAGAAACATTGTACTGACCCACTTGGGACTTTTCATTTTACATGCTATCAGTTAGATTGAATTTTGGTTGCATATATGTCGCCCTTCATCTAAAATTCTGTTGCCATGCAGAATAACAAAAATAAACTAAAAATCAATTGATCTTTTTTGTAACTCGAAGTTTGCTATTATTTTTAAAGGAGAAACTATGGAATGCTAAGAGTGAAAATGGTTGTACAAAATATTGTACAAACGTCTGAACCTTCAGTTAGTCAGCTGGCCATTTTTACTTGTCTCTTCTTGACTTTCTCTTCACTGCTTCATCTGCATTGTCCTTTGAATTAAGAACATTAAACTGTCATAAGATAATAAATGATTTTACCATCATCTACCAAGACAATTGACACTGAAATTTACATTAACGCCTAATAATGAGAAACATTGCAGTCTGATTACAGGTGAAAGTACCTAATCGAACATTATTATGCCAGAATCCTTCATTTCTTAGTTCAAAGGTGGTGACACCTGAAAAACTGAAATGATGACGTCCAGGTGAGAATACATGTTACAGTTAAATGAGACTGGAGTTTTTAGGCCCAAATTCACGTTACCACTTTTTACCTTTCTTCTTTTAAAGATTAGTATATTTTTAAAAATCTACAAATATTTGTCGACACACTGCAATACATAATCGAAATGTTAATAGCTTTACATATGTACAATAAGTTTACAGCTCCAAAGTTTATTTTCATATATGATGCATGATTGATGGATATATCTTAAGCGTTTC
>NW_013665626.1:239991-264192 GCF_000517525.1 Limulus polyphemus
GTCTAAAACGTGGCCCGGCATGGCCAGGTTGTTAGGGGGCTCGAATCGCAATCTGCGGGTCGCGGGTTCGAATCCCCGTCCCACCAAACATGCTCGCCCTTTCAGCCGGGGGGGGGGCGTTATAATGTAACGGTCAATCCCACTATTCGTTGGTAAAAGAGTAGCCCAAGAGTTGGCGGTGGGTGGTGATGACTAACTGTCTTATACTGCTAAATTAGGGACAGCTAGCACAGATAGCCCTCGTGTAGCTTTGCACGAAATTCAAAACAAACAAGTCTAAAACGTCCAAAAATATGTTAATTGCAGATCTTTATAACATTTTGACAAACAGTTAAATTGCATTTAGATTTTAGTTAATTATGTATTATTTGTGTTTATAATTCGTATTTGAAGGTTTAATTATTATTTGCGTTTTTTAACTCGTTGCTTCACTGGTCAAGGGTTATTAAAATAGGCGAGTGAAAACATTTTGTTTGAGGCTAAAGCATCTCTGTCGATCGTAACATTATGTGGCTCACAGGCACCAGTTATCATTTCGACATATATAATAAAAGATACAGAACTGGAAAGGAAAATAAAACATTAAAAATAAATTATAAGTGAAAATGTAAAAACGTGAAATTACACATATGAACCAAATAAGATATTTTAAGATTATTCAATGAAGAGATAAAAGGTAAGTACATTTATCCATTTCTTAATTTTTGAACATTTCATTGCACTCTACGTTGATGATAATAGCTAGTTAGTGATATAGTAGAGAAAATAAAAAAACAAATATAAACACTTAACTCCCCAAAAAACTTTTGATATTCATTTAGGAGGTTTTAGAGATAATGCAAATGAAATTTAAAAACTGAAAGATAGTAAATACTATTTTTATACTCAAAATGAAAATCACCTTCCAGGTAAATTGTTCTGAGCGCAAATAACTCCATTAAATAACGAATGTTTATTAGAAATAGTAGAAAAATGGAATATTTTATGTTTCTGAAACTACATACATTAGAAAGGTTCCTGTGGAAAATTTCACCAACTAGTTTTATTTTTAGGCTTACTGTTCAACCACTGGGGGGATGAAATATGAAACAAGGAGAACAATATGAAAAAAAAATTAAGCAATTAAAACATCACTCGATTACAAATAAAATGAAGATATATATGCATTCAATTTTATCTACAGTGTGAAAATAATTAAAATATAATATGGATTTATAAAATTATAGCAAATAACACCATTATCAAATAATGTAAGCATCCACTTACATCATTATCATTGTGATCTCAAATGCAATGATCAGTTATTTAATAGATCTTAGATATGTATTTACATACAGTTCTCATGCAATTTTGTCTATCCTCAGGGAGCTTAAGAGAGTTCTAAATTGTTCATAAACTATGGCTGTACCTTACAAAAGATTTTCCAATTTTTTGTATATCATTAATACTAATTCCATTTTAAAGGTAAAAAAAATGTAGAAAGTTTTACATTGTTAAGTAAGGTTTGTTCGAGAAAGATTATTGTAGAAACTGAACAGTACCCTAGATGGTATGAAACTGATATTTTATGCTTTTATGCATTTGTAGTTTTATTTAACAGTGATAAATAGAGTTTCTAAAATATATTTAAAGGTCATATCTATAGTGTTTCATTTTTATTAAACATTTATTTCAGCAAAATATATTTATTTCCTTGTGTGTGGTTGGTTTATGTAATACACGTTCGGAATGACGAATTTGAAAATGGTTACTTTATCACTCAGAGATATTAAATTCAATCGAGACTTAAGCATAGCATGTTCCAAACTCTGCATCCAGCGAAGTTGTGCCATTAATGTTACGCATTACAGGAATGGAATCTTACACCTCTTTGTTCCGCAGTATAGGATGCACTGGACTCTGACTTCAGACTAATAGGTTATAACGCCCACTCCATATGAGTTCGGCAAAATGAAATGTTCTTCAACACAGTTACTCTGTAACTCATCCCTATTTAAATACTTTTAGAATAATCTAATCTAATAAATAAATAGCAGTTTGCAAAACAGTCAGAAGCATTGGCGCCATCTAGTTGGTCGAGATACCTCAGGACCTTATCAATACTCATTTCGAACATGCAAAATCAGTATCAGATTGCTCTTTCGGTATTATGTATTCAAGTAAGATATCTACCAAATTCTCATTTATGAGCCTATGCTGAATCATTTGCATTACAGATCAAGGCTAGATGAAAGGGATGAGTGATTGGCATTATTTTGAATATTTTTGGCCCTTATCTCGATAAGATAAAACATTAAAATTTTCTTATTCATGTCTCGTGTGATGTATATTCATGATAATGATAATAATAAAATCCTGTTTTTCTTTTCTCATTTCAAATCATTTTATAGAATGTTCATAGATTAACATAAAATCTAAGGTACTTAAATACAGAACAAAATAATCAGACTTATGCGAAGAATAAAAGTGAAAAGATAGCAGATTTTAGGTTTCATCAACTCGGAAAAACCACAAATATTTCGTTTCACATAATTAATTTAACAAAATTCTAACTTAAACATCCAAAAGTCCACACAAAAGAAAACGATAGAAACCGCTCACCGATTTCACGCAGCAAACAGCAAATCTATAAAATCAAGATAGTAATTACAAGAACCCACAAGAGTAAGAAAACGAAAACATTTTATAATACGCTAACCATACTACATCTATGTCCCATGATGTAGAAGCCTTTTACTCGATACCAGGGCTCATCAAGCTGGCCGAGATCAAACCTAGCAGTGGTCTAGGTGCTATACACGTCATCAATTTTGAGGAACAACATCTGTTATAGACGAGATTGAACAAGTGAACTTTAATTATCAATTCTGTTTATGTCATATACAAATCACGTTTTTAGGGTAAGAATTAATATTACAACTACAGCGTCAATAGGAAAAAACTGCATTAGTAAATCTAGGAATCAATGGGTGAACGTAGAGGAGAATACGTTATAATATGTTAACGTTCTCGAACTGGCAGATTTCGTATGCAAGCAGGTGCTTGTGTGCTTTAAGTACTTGGAAGTTAAAACGTTCTGTATAACTACACTATGACAATGTGACTTTACACACTATTGCTTAAATATACACTTCATCTAGACATGTGGAAAGTTACATTCCAAAATTGCTAAGTAAAGCTTATACATAAAAATATATTGTACTTGTAATTTTATCCGACGTTTTCCCAAAATTTAAACAACATTATTTTTCATGCGGTTGTTTTTAATTTTAGCTCAATAGATGGAGAGAGCAAGCGCATTTGACTCATTATTGTAGTAACTTTGGGATACTTTACTTGCTATTGCAGCAAGGCAGCTATTGCATGGTTGTCCATTTTAAGCAAGAAGCCTTGCTCCGAGAGCCTTCTTATGTAAGTTTTGAAGATATCATATTTCAAAATCTTTATACAACCTATTCGTTCTTTCTGCCAGAAGTAGACATTTAACTGTTTATGCTTCCAAAGCTTAAGTCTATGACCCCTAACATTCAAGTTTATTTCCAGTCCCGATCTTGTTATTCCTCTAATCAGAGAAAGACTGTTAAACCTCTAACAAATTTAAACGTTTGAATCAAGTCGTCCTGGTTAATTTTTCTGCGCTCCTGACAAAATTAAGTCCAGAAACACTAAGCCTCATCCACTTCATAGCATAATTGGCTTAAGGTAGATAGCACTAGTAGCCCATTTGTAAACTATTTCCCTATGCCGACATCACCCTGTAGTATGAAGAATGAAATCACACACAGTACTCCAAATAAAACATCATTCATCTTATTGTTAAATAATCGAAATTCGTACAATTTTAATCAAAAACTCCCTTTGCTCTTTTCATCACAGTTAAACATTCAGCAGATAGTTTAAAGGTACTGCCAATAACACGTAGTGATCTCCTTTTCACACAAAATCAATTATAATCTTAGTGTTTGATCTTAATGAACTACAATAAAATGACACTGGAGGTTTTAACTGCTTAAGTGATACGAAAAAAAAATGAAAAAATAATGACGCTAATGACGAACTCAAAGTTCACGAAGGAAAGACAGTCAATGGTTCACAACCAATACAGCAGTTCTTTTATTACTTAACACAAATAATTCACGGTTACAGGACATAGAATTAAACCATAACATTATCACTTGACTTGAACCAAAATAACACTAAATGTACAAAGACTAAGTGAAACCGAAGTGCAAATATTAGGGCTAGAAAGACCTGTACAAAAACTAGGAACGAATTAACTCAGCTTAATGACCACTGAACGACGAGAGGAACGTACAAACAAAATTAAAACAGTGTCCACTTTCATAGTCGCAAGAAACTGAAAATATATTTTAGGTTAATTGCTGCTCTTTACCGCCATTGAATTATTTTGCCAATTTCTAGAAAAGGTGTAATATTCTTCAGGTGATAGATACTGGTTATTAATGGACCTGTATAAACATCAATGTCTAGAACTAAACATTAACCGTGGTACTACAAAATGAAAGTTAAATAATGGTTTGTTTTATTAGGTCAAGAAATTAATGTCGGTGTTTTCTAGATGAAGAAAAAACCCGAACAACTTTTATATCAAAACAAAACATTTATTAAATGAATTATTTCTATTCTTATCGATGTTGCTTTTCCCATCTTACAATCAGGTTGTTAATGCCCTGATTAAAGAAATCACTTGGCTTTGAAGAAATGTACATGTCGATGTCCTCTTTAACACCTTCTACATTTCATATATTTTTCCATTAAGATAGTATTACAGTGAACGAAAAAGATGGTAATCTGATGGTGCCATATCTGGAGAATATGGTGGGTGGGGGAGAACTTCCCAACTCAACTTCATAATCTATTGTTGCATCAAACGTGCCATATATGGACATGCCTTGTCGTGAAGAACACCTTTCCGATTGACGAGTAAAGGGCTATTTTGACGAAGGGCTTGATTTAAACGTTCCAGTTGCTGACTATAGATCTCTGCACTGACAGTTCGCTGTGGATTGAGGAGCTCGAAATGAATTACTTCTTTGATGTCTCACCAAATGCAAAACATCACTTTCTACGGATGGAGTCCAGATTTCGGGGTCGGAATGGATTTTTGTCTAGGACTGAGCCATTGTTTTTGGCGTTTAATATTCGCATAGAGCATCCATTTTTCATCACCGGTAACAATTCTGGCCAAAAATGGTTCACGTGCATTATGCGCCAGAAGAAACGATGTAACATTTACACGTCCGAAACGATGATCATCGGAGAGTTTGAGGCATTCAAACATCATCTTTATGGAGTTTTCCCATGTTCCTTAGATGTTTACGTATTGTTTCGTAAGTGACATGCACTTTCATGGCCATTTCACGAGTGTGTTGCTTTGGGTTAGACTCAACAAGAGTCTTCAGAGCATCAATATAACTTACAGCATGTCGGCTCCTGCCATCACAGTTTTTAAGACTAAAGTCACCTGAACGAAATTTGCTGAACCATTGTTGATACATACGAAAGTTCAAAACATTTCCATAAACTTCTTTGATATTCTTTGTGGCTACAGAGGCGTTGTTTCTCTTCTATTCAAACAATATTACATGCCGAATGTGTGTCTCGTCCTGTGCCATCACTATAAGGGATTAGATGATACTAAGCTTTACACATTATATAGGCTTCACTAACGTGACGTTTAGGCGGTTCGTTTAACCATTATACGTAATGTACTTTTTTCAGGGGATGGTTAATGAAAATGTTCCGAAACGCGACATTAATTTCTTGACTACCTATTATATTAAGGAATCACATAAAAAGTACGTTTCCAAATCTCCACACTCAGGGTGCATAGTTTTACATTTTTCAATGTTAAAATGTATTTTCCCGCATTCTGTCTATTTCACAGAGACTGTCAATATTTTTTGGATAAAAAGAATTCGACAAAATCATTTATTACCACTTCGTTATCACTAGAGAATTTAGAAATATTTTCGTCGAACAAGCTAATCAAGTCATTGACATAAATTATCTACAACAAAAGGTCTAAAATAAATCCTTGAAGAACCCCAGTTGTCAATGTCTCGCAGACAGAAGTGTTCCTTTATCTTTTTTTCTTTTAACTAAGACAATTTCGTTATCTCGATAATAATTATCTCAAGCGAGGCGCTTTAAAGGCTTTCTGGAAACCAAGGTCAACCTAGATCCACTCAAAGAAATTCAAGAAAATATGTGAAGCAAAAAACCTTTTAAAACTATGTTGATAAATCATTAATTAAATGCAATCTTCTCACATACTTTTCTAAATGAAATATGACAAGTGATTCCAACACGTTAAATTAATGGGTTTGTAATCTCCCATAACTAATCAAATGGTTTTCGCAAAATTAAAATAATAAATACCTCCGAAGCTTTATGCAAGTCGTTTTATCGCAAACTATTCTGAAAAAAAATTTTTTAATAACAACTGTTATCAACCATAAAAGAAATTGGGCAGCTTTGGAATCTCCATCCTTCATTAATTTAGATACTAGTTAAAAAAGCCGTTTAGAATTGTATCAGTATTTCATTCTTCCTCAATAAGATTCTCTTCTAAGTGCTTTAAGAAAACTAATATTTTTCTGGACTTTCTTTTTTCAGGTAGTGTAAGCCTAAACCCTTGAAGTCAAATTTGAGACTTGGATTGATAAACACAAAACTGCAGAAAGGGCTAGTTGTATCGAAACTGGTTTTAAGTATTATAAGCTTTCACACTTACAACCGAGTCACGAAGGAGGGGGGAGGGCTTTGATTAAAAAACAAACTTATTGATAGCATTTTTCTACTTATTTGTATAAAACTCGGCGTCGTAGGTTTAGTAATACATTTGTTTTTACAAGCTAAGTGTTTCACTTGCGTAATAGTTTAATTTATCTCTTTCGGTAAAGTTTTGACTGAAAAAACATTTCATAGAAATACACATATTTAACTAGCTTCGTTGGACTAGTAAACACCCAACTTCCACTAAAATCCCTCTTCACATTAACAGTCTCAAAATATTTTAAACTTTCTTGGCCTGGGCTTTTCAAAAATAATGAAATTGATTTCCATTACGTTTACAACTAATTTTATTTAAGTTACCAAAAAGGTGACGAACTAGTGGATAATGCTCAAAAGCTCTTGCACAATCAAACCAACCTTTTAATTCTATACTTCTTGGTAAACTTAAGATCAAGTTAAAATAACATCATCACTTGTAGGATATTTATTTTGAATGTAGAAAGAATTCACCCACATCCTCAATAAAATTTATCCTCATGTGATAGCGAAGATACCCTACTTCATTCAACTCCCCAAAATTAAAGTTTACCATAATGGAGCACGAGACATAAACAACTATGGCTAGGAAATGTAGGGATGTTCAATCTGTTACCATATATTATGTAGTTACACACGCACTAGTTCCACTACTAAGACAATTGTTTTTGAGGTCAGTAAATGATCTCCGGAAATTACATTGGAGGTTATACAGTAAACGTGTTGTTCACCCTGACAGGAAACATGTGCAGGTGAAACATTTAAAAGGAATAACGTATGGTTAAATGGTTTCTACCAGAAAGTAATATTCCAGTCCTATGAACCGTTCCCAGGGCACTATTCTGATCATATGCAGACAAATATTTCGAAAAATTCACTAAATTAAAAGAGAAAGTATGTAGGGATATCTAATGAACTTTAAAAAATAATCAAATAAGATGGATGAAAGTAGACATCACTTGATCGGCTAATGACCACATAGCAGACTAAGCCGTCTCGACTTTACATACAGAATTAATCTCTACGTTACTAGCTTTCCCACTGTCTACCGAAAGCTGTATTTGAATAGTTTCAGCTTTCATTGTTATACCTTTTCTTAAATTAACTTTAGAATACTACTTATCTATTTTACAATAAAGTAACATTTTATTATTGGAAATTCTGAATCTATGTTTTGCCAGCGAGGAAGCCAGTAATGTAGAGATTTTACTTCCCATGTGAAGCAGAGACAGCTTAGTCCCTTTCAATGCACTTTAAGTACTTTCGGAGTAATCCAATTTAATAGATTACTAAACTTTAAATAATAGCACTATGCAAGAGACACAAAAGTGTTGGCGCCCTCTGGTTAGAAAGCAGCCAAAAGTTTCTGATTCAAATGAAATTAGCGTTAATTTATATGAAGTTTTAGGTTTTACACTGAACTCCGAGTTGTAGTTAACACTAAATGTCACTAACCTACACACCTAAAATTTAGAATGACTTTCTCATTAATTTTTGAAATTCTACGAGAAATATTTTCATGAAATTTAAGAAAGCGTTGCATTTATTGTTGATATTTTAATGTAGAAACTTATCTTAGAGTGACGCTGAAGAAAGTATTTGAGGGAGTAAGAACGCAACTTTCGTGTTCAAATACACAAACAAGAAATATGTAAAGCATTTTATTTAACTTCATTTTTACGGAAACCCGAGTTTCTTCGGTTAATTTATAAAATGTTAATTTGCGAAAGGAAAACAGGCTTTCTCAAATGAAACTTTAATTGTATGAGAAGCTAAATAATTAATGGGCTTTTAATTTACGGAAGTGGTTTAAGGTTCAGTAAGCAAAAAACACTGAATGAAATAAGTTTTAATTATAACGGATAACGTTTTATATATTTACAAAACAAACTGAACACTCGAAAATATTCAGTAAAACGTATCTGAATCTAACATCAAAACAATTAAAATTATAAATAAAATATAACAAAAGAAGAACAAATCAATGTCCATTCTGTTCTCCAAATAGTTGTTCTATTTTAGCATTATTCAAGTTCTCTTTACCCAGGACCTCAGGATATCTACTTTCCAGCTCTTCCCATAATATGTTCGTTAATAGAGGCTGAGCTTCCTGTGGTTAGTATAAAATAAAGTTTAATTGGAATGGTCACATTAAGAGTCATGTTAAACTTCTTTAAACCATAGAAATTATGCAATATTTGAAAAAAAAAAATTAACTCAAGACCAATTGAAATTAAAGTTATTGTACCTGTGCTGGATGAAGACTATCCACTGGTTCTAATAGCTGCCACTTTTCACCACCATTCTCTTCCCACGTTTTAATAACTAGCAGATAATTTGAATTAGTGGTGTTCTTAATATATTGTTATATATTATATACATAGTCATGTAAAACAGACTGAACTAACGTTTAGGTAGCAAACAGATTACCATTTTTCATGTAAATGGTTAACGAAAAAAGGTGCTTGAATCAACTACTGTTAGATACGCATTTGAAGTTTTTAACAAATGCAATTTCTGAAATAAACAAAAAAGACAATACCTTTTGAAATAGGGTTTTCCAGGAAATACAATTTAAAGGATTGTGCAGAATAAGTTAAAGATAAATCTTGCAGCACATTCGTTAGTTCCTGAGCTTTCTAAAAGAAAATAAATTAAGGAAATATTTAAAATACACCATCACAGTAAATGGGAAGTTCACAAGCTTAACAAGAACTGTAAAAGTTTAATGTCAACATAATGAAGAAAACTCAACTTTTGTAGTAGCATTTCTCCATGTACTATTGTCATTCATCCATCCAAAACACGGCCCAATCTGCATGCAATTGAGCCATTTGTAGATATCCGAATACGCGACATCACCACGTAGTTGGCCTATGGGATGAATACGATGGGCCATTGATGGATAAATGAAACTTCCATTCACTAGACCGACAAGGATCACATGGCTATCCTTTGGAAGGATTTCATCCTGTAAAGTAGTTAAGAAGTGTTTACGTAATACACGACGTTATTTTAATTTCAGTGCAATTTTCTTAAAGTTTCAGGAGCCTAACACACCTGAGATGTGAAATTTATCTAAATATGATAAAATTCTTATTACCTACATTTTTACAGTTAAGCTATAAATCAGTATACATTAACACCACTTATCCCCATAGAAATATTTAATTCGGTTTCGGTTCCTTTCCCTGCTAACCAAGCTGTAACTATTAATAGATACTAACATTTATATTATTGGATATGCGTGTGTGTAGCTACTTAAGGTTAGATAAGTTTAATAGAACCACTTAACCATTAAAACCCTGTATTTTCTCTAGTAGGCCTAAGATAATATAATGATAGTATTGATAGAAGAAATACTACTTTAGACTGTTACCATTTATGAAACAAGTTTCCTAATTTCAATTCTTACCAATTCCTCAAGGGTTCTCACCACATTCTGTTTGAACTTTTCTTTAGTAATCCAATCAGCTGGAGACTCCATATAACTAGAAAAAATTTATTGTACATAGGCCTTACATAACAGCCGTAAGCTATTAAAACTGACAAAACATTTATCTTGTATAAACTCGAATGTTGAAGTTAAGTCAGAATAAGACGTAGGTTTTAGTAGTGGTGTGCACAATACTTAATTGTGGTTTGGGAAATTAAATATTTTGCAAATTTGTCTTCAATTTTAATGGTTAAGTAAGTGAAATTATGCTTACCTCAAACAAACATCATTTCCCATTGATGCATAAAAGACAATAGCTGGATAGTCAGTAGTTCGTGAGCGAGATATACTAAAGAAATACAAGACAATACAACTTAAGAAACTAGAGACAACGAACTTGAGATTTCCAGAATTCACCCCAAAGAACTAGTATTGTAATTATATAATGGAGATTAAAGTTCGAAACTATTTCTATGTAATAGGACATAGCTTAGAATATTTTAAATAATTAACCTAAATTTCTCTTTCGGTAATACGAAGCTTTAAAATAGATTAATTTGTCAATACATAAACATTAACTTAAGCTTTGTTATAAGCTTATATTCTAGCTCCATAAAAGATGAAGTAACAAAAACGCATTTAATTTCGAAAGTGTTGAAGGTTTAGAATGTTTTATTACTAATTAGAAAATACGAGTTAAGCATGTGTTTGAATATATTTTAAGTTAAAACTTACCTTTTGATGCAGTGCAGAATAGTTGATGAATTAGCTCCTAAAAATAGGAGGGAAAATTGTGGACAATAACAAAAGAACTAATTAATATAACTGTTACGACATGTATGAATTCTTAGTCTATTATTCTTTAATGATAATACAATATAGAATAGTAATAAAACTACCAAGTTTAAAGTAGTCATCTGCAAATTCCCGTTTTGTAAAGTCTATTAGTACAAAGAAAAAGTTGAACAGAGTAACGTTAATTCTCTAGTTTCATGTTGTACCAAACTTACCATTGAAACTGAGGTTTTGATAATCTCTGTGATTGCATCTGTTTCTTGTGTGCAATCTCCAGTACAAAGAATCCACTTTAGATCTGGCTTGTGGCCAGTTCGAGTCCATGTAACCTTTCGAAAATTAAGTTATTGTATGAACAACAATTAAAATAAACTAGGTACGATTTCATTATGTACTATTCCAATAATCTGTAGTATATACATACAAAATCGAATTTAATTTCAGTAATAAAGTAGGATACAATAAATCAATTTTACCTTATCTAGAAACTTATTTTTTATATTTAAGAAATAAATTATACGAAGAATGCTTGATGAATATTTAACCTCCATGTTAAGTATAATAGTTCATAAGATACTTAACTTCAGTAAATTGTTAATTTGTAAATTGTTAATTTGAAGAATTAATATTTATAATAAACCTGCAGTTATTATTCATTATGTTAGAACTTTATAATTATTAAAACATATGGGGCCCCTACCTTTACACACTATGCGCAAGCGAGTAAGTTTTGTTGAAAAAAAATGACTAAAGCAAAGATTTAAATAAATATCTCCATTCGAGATTAAGTAATACGGAACTGTTTGCTTCTTGGACGCAGAATCTAAAACTATCGAATTTTATTAATACATGTATGGTAAACCAATTTAGGTTAGTTAGTTGCATGAAGTTAAGCACAAAGCTACACGATGGGCTATTTGTTCTCTGCCCACCAAAGGTATCGAAGCCAGAGTTCTAGCGTCGTAAATCCAGAGACTTCGCTGTGCCACTGGGTGCAAAATCAATTTAGAAGAAATTGAGTAATTTTAGAAATGAAATGTTTTTTTTTTTTAGTACTAGTAGAGTCTGCCAATATTAGTAATATTAAGCAACTTGCTATGTGCCCCAGAAATGCAAAAGAATACGGATGATGCACAATGTTACAGAAAAGTCGTGTACCAGAGATATAGGCGAGGCATTAAATGTTGCAAGACTCATTTCGATGCCAATATTGAGATCATGGTTACGATAGCACTGAAGATATGAATGGACATATCATGGTTGTCGAAGCTGGGTTATAGCAAATTTACCCAAATGCTATTTACACTGCAGGAATTACAATTTAGCTGATGTTATTCTTGTAAATTACATTTCGTTACATCATATCAATAATGATTGAAAGTATATTCACACAAAACCAATAGCTAAAGAATTAAAGTCTATGAAACTGTCTTGACCCAGCATGTACAATAGTCTAATATAGGCAACTAATGCTATTTCTCGAATCCTATCATAGTAAGCAGCGTTCTCTCGTTTTGATATAATGATTAGTATTTGACCTGAAACTCTTAAAAAGTGAGTTTGGGTTTCCAATTCATTAGAAGGATGTTAAATATTTTAGTGCTGTAGCAAAGCCCTATGGTAAATTTAACGGAACTTGTGTTCATGTAAAAGTAGCTTTTGAACTTAAACTAAAAAATAAGATTTGATTGGTCAAAGTTCTGTAGAAATGCCACGCACAGAGGGGAAACTGACCAATAGTGCTAATGTGACAGTATCAGCACCAAAAGGAAAAATGGAAACAATTCACAAGACGTAATTTACGATTCTAGACCAAGACTAAAAGTTTAATATTTTTTATCCCACAAGCACAAGTCTTACAGAAAGTGTGGTCTGATAGATTCAGCGCATATTTCTTCATTATCTGGGAAACGTTGATGTTAAGCTTGAGAAATACTAAATACTACAAAAGTGTTTTTGCGAGGCTCTAAACGAATATTTTTTGTAGCTTATACAGGATATCAAAAGTGTTTTTGCGAGGCTCTAAACGAATATTTTTTGTAGCTTATACAGGATATTGTTATGCTTTCATGACAGTCACCATTAGTGTAAAGATGATTATGTTAGAAAAATGACTTGCGGAATAGCATGACAGATGATCCTGGAGTTGCGGCAAGAAATGTCGTTAAAATCGAAGATACCCAACTGATAATACAAGTAGAAATGCAAGAACAAGCAGATTTTGTTACTAGATTGATTTTAGTTGACAAAAAACAAATCACTCAGAGTAGATTGATCTCTATGCAAAAATTGAATCCGTAATTAAATTATTTTGGGACAGTGACGTGACAAATGTATCGCGTTACCTTTTTGCGACAAAGAAAATAATGGGGAAGTTTGTTAAGAATAATGTTGTATATAGGTGCAAATTTAAGTAACGTAGATACATCCACTTCCCCAGAACACTTACGTACAGCCTCTTGAATTCTAGCGGTGGTCTTGAAGACTTAGTTTTGGAAGCTGAAAATGGTAAGGAAACTTACCGCACCCACATCCGTATATACGAAGAAACCGCCGCTAAATGTATTTATTATAAAATGATCATCTTCTGTATTAAGTGAAGAATACAATCACACCTATTATTAGTTTTCGCTTTAGATATTGTTGTAAATCCTTTAGTTACCTTTTGAGCAAAGGAAGCTATATTAATCGTAATACTTCAGGACTGAAGACAAGCTTTATCTGTTCATATACTAACAAACTATTTGTGCTACTGATTGGAGGCATGATATAAAGTGCGTAGTAAAATCTGGTACCATTTTCATTAAATACTGTAATTAACAGTTCTATGCGTTCTACTAGATGAAAAATCACATGTAGGAGTTAAGTTTTGAGAGGTTGAAATGAATTAATTACCAAAAAGAATGTCCTTACGATATTGTACTGCACGAATTGCATCTTCTACATTTAAATGTTAGTACTAGAAGTAGTTGAGTGATTGCTAGTTCGAAACTTACCTGTAGCAAACGAAAGATGAGGCCAGTCAAATTCATTGGCCAAGATAAAACTGATGTGTTCAAAAATACCCTGGAAATAAATACATTACAAGTCAACTTCCCTTCATTTGCTGTTGTAAATAATTTACATGGAATTTAAAGTATGAAATAAACTTGCTCTCATTAGGCATAACTTAAACTAACATCTTACACATTTAGTATACATGTAGCAATACTTAGTTTCCTTTGATCAAGTCACTTATTAAATGTCAAGGAAAAGAAATTTGAAACAATACAAACGATAAGCTTGATTATATCGTATTTATATACGTACATAGCGAGTGTTTAAACGCTAAAGTTCTTTTAATCTATGTTCACAAATATTTTTAGTACCGGAGTTATTTCTGCTGGTGTAATCCACTCAGAAGGAATATGGAAGTGTGCACCTACTGAATCTCCAATGTAGATTATTCCTCTCTGGTCTGTGCCTTCACAGAGAGAAGTCTCGTAAGGATAGCCACTGTCAGTATCAATACCCTTTACGATAGGAGACAATTAGGTACATAAAGTCAATTGTTTCTAACGCCCCATAAATAAAGGTAGTTATACCAAACATTTGTTTTTAATTACAAGATGGGTTATTTACAAGATTTCTATAAGCAGAAAACATGGTATCGAAGAAAAGATTTATGAATCTTAGAATTATACTTACATAAATACCATTACAGTTGGAATCCGTCTCGATATCTTCCTTTAGTGGCCTGAAAGAAACAATGCGCTCACTCACAATAAGCCTTCCTTGTACTTGCAAGGTTTATCCTTTTACTTAAGGTGTTGGGGGGGGGGGTGTATGGAATAAAAGATTAAGTTAACCGGTTTTATTAAATATGCAATATTCCTCATCGTGATCAGTTAGAAGATCGAAGATATTAACATTAATTTTGAGCTTAAGACAAAAAACTGGAAAGTTAACATACCTCCAAGGGTTTAAGGACTTAATACGAGATAGCACCATTTTGTTGTTTTTAACAAGGTAGATTACGAAGTAGCAATACAATAGTTTGACAGAAGTGTACAAGTGTTCGAAATAATTTTAAAATACTCACTTTCGTCCTGGATAAACAGCATCATCGAAATCATTGCAGTCCATGCCTCTCCAGACACTTCCTCGTAAAACCTATAAATATCCGAGACTATTGTACAAATAACTATTAATTTCACATTGAAACATTTTAGAAAAGCACAGCTGTTTTGATAGACCAAGTTGTAGTAGTATTAGCCTTCAATACAGTATGTAATAAGTTAGATTGGAAGCTGTTAAATCTGTATTTAAGAAAGTCACATTTACATTCGAAAGTACATTAAAAGGGGAAGACATTTATTACCCAAGTTAAACAATAAACTTTAAAATTTAATAAAAGTTACTCATACCTGTAAGAAAACAATTTTTACTATATCTTTGATTAGACTTAATTGCCATTTCCAGTTATTTTTATCATCAAGTTTTATGTGCCATTCATTACAGTCAATTCTATCAATGCAGAGATTAGCTGCAATATAGTACACTTAGATCACGTAAAGAGTAAGGAACACTAAAAAGGAAAAAGCTATAATGTATTATAAATTTTGAATGACATAAAAAAAGTCTTGACAAGAGGAATCTTCAATAGCCGCGGCATTTAAAGTTAGTTTAGGCAGGATTAGAGCAAGTTAATCTAAGAGACCTTGGGCGTGGTCAAATACATCACTAGAAAGGGTTCAACCTCCCGAGTCCAATACTAATTAGATCTCAAATCGGTCAAGAGATGACGGAGCTACGAGCTAAAAGTTTATAAAAAATACGAGTCGCTATGCTGTGGCTAAAGACAACAAAAACTCTGCACAGGGTACAGGCTATAATGTAGGATAAGATTTTTCCAGAGTTTGAGGCGACTGCAGAAGTAAGACCCTCGTAGCAATGAAAATATTAATTTAATTAGCTTGTTAAATTTTAGCTTTTACTACAAAATGGGGTCTGGAATGTAGACGTCAAGAGGCAAGCTCCCTTTATTTAACCCGAATTTGTAAGAAGTTTAGTTTCTTTCACTTAACATTTCTTTGGAGAACAGTCACCTGCCACAACTGCCTACAGGCAGTGAAGGGTGACAGATGTGGGACATAGTAGGCTTGAGCACCCACATCTTGCTCCAACTTTTTTTAGGTTTCTTTAACATGCAAAAATAGGGAACGGAAGTCAAGACTGGTAGACGGTGTATTCACACCGCTATATAGATCCTACAGTCTCCTCCTAAACCAAGGGTAAATCTTGTATCACACATTATAGCCCATGTCTTGGTGATCTTTAATATATGCAGCGTTTCGTTGTACTTAAGGCTTCGAGCAATATTTTGATGTTAATATTCATTTAAGTGTTCAAAAAGATTTAAACACTATATGAATTATATAACATTTACCAACCTGAATTGTGCTGTGCTTGTCTTTATCAAGGTCAACAGAAGGATTAAGGTTCTTTTTAAAGCTGTAAAAAAAGAAAATGGAACGTTAAGATATTTTACGATGCGAGAGAACAGAAATAGAATTAACTTAAACTTGTCAATAGAGAAAATGGTATGGTTAACCATTGTCATACTAAACTCCAGGGGTTGGGATGCGATAGTTGTTAAGACTTAAAGTTCTATACAGACTATCCATAAATTGAAAGCCTGTCCAATTATTTTAGCCATATTCACTAACAATAAAAAACTAGCTACTGTTTGTGTTTATGAATGTTTAACTTGTATTCAAGTACACATTTGACATGAAATTCGGATTAGATTAACACTAATTTGATGAATTACATTAATATTAAACTTGCGCCAATTCTTTAAACATAGTCAAAATCCTACAACTTTATAATAGAAGATAGTAATCTTGGTTATTTATGTGCGCTATATATGATTTCGAGCAATACTTAGATTCAAGTTAATAAGCAAGCCATTTCCTCTCTCAACAGGCTACTGTTAACAAGAATAAGATACCACTATTTCATTTTGAACAAAGAAATCTAGCGATCAATCAAAAATATGAATGGTAGTGAATTAATAATAATAATTATTATCATTTAATTTACACTTGTATGTAACATAGTATAATAATATACCACTAGATGGTCACAAAATTAATGATCAGTGGATACTCACAGGTTTAAAGAATCACATACACGTCTTATTCCAGGCAAATCACACGGGGAGGACAATGATTGCACCAAAGACTTAAAGAAAAAGAAAATGTCTTTGTATAGTACATTCAATGACACGACTTTACCAGTAAAGTTAATTAATACAATGGGCATTTGAATAGTACCAAGCACCATGAAATAGCTCGGTCTATGTTTAATATGTAGTTGTGTTAATGCAAGCTTTAAATACCTTAAGACAAACTTCGTATTCAATATACATTAAGCGAGAAATAAGTTTATTGAAAAAGTCAATTAGACCCAAGCCTATTAAGACATTAACGAGTGTTAGTGCAGTAGAGTTTGGTTTTACATTTGGGTAAGTGTATAGCAATGTTTAAGATAAAGATAACAAGGAAAATAACTTTCAGATAGTTAGCAGTTACTGAACTTTTACCAAAACAATTAAATAGTTACTTGAGTAAATTACTCAACTGGACAGTTCCCAGCAACGTATGGAGAAATATAATTTCACGATGTTTAATATTAGTCTATACGGAGAAGGTGTTACTTAACTCCAATACGGATAAGAAATAAAAATGTCTTCATATTATTTGCGATGTGAATAACATCAAAAATATGCAAGAATTTGAAATTGGAATGAATACAAATAGAAAGGCAACTAATGACTACTTGAGATTAGGTTCACTTACCCAGTGAAAAAATGGCTGCACTTTGGTTTTTAGTCTGGATTTTTCAGTAGCTCTAGCCATTCCAATCTGCAAGATACACTTGATTTAATGTTATATTATTTATTCACCCCCGCTAAATTAGGATTACACACTATTGGTTTCTACTCTATAGGCAAATATAATTTTTACATTTATGGTCAAGTCCAAAATACACAAATGTCTCATTACACAGGCTATAAAATTAGTTTCCACAACCTTATGAACTTAATTTTTACCTGTGTATGGCATTTTATTAACCACATTCGAATTAAGCACAATAATCTGTTAATGCATTTTTAAGATACAAAACAACGGTTTCAGATAATATAAACACCATTATACTGGATTAAAACTTGCCTTTGGCTCTGGAAAAAGATGACAATAGTTCTGTCCATCGTCAACACGACATATACCAAGACTGTAACACACCACATCAGGAGTCTGTTGTTTACTCAGTCTAAAACAAGTGTTTCCGCAAAGGATAAAATTAAGTCTCCACATTTGATTCAGTGTTAAAAATACATTATTTTAACAAGTATTATTGACAGCAAGCGATACTAGATGGTGCCGCATGTTAAGTTTAAGAACAAAGATTAATTTATATTCATTTTAGATTAATATTTCAGGAATTACCGATATTATACACAAATTATCTAAAAGTTATTCAAGAGGTCCTTTCAAATACCGATTGTAGTTTTTAATCTTCATCTTGGAATAATAACTAATGATAAGTGACTAAAGTTAGGAATGGAATATTTAACAAACAGAACCTACTTTTCAATAATAGAATCTCCCCAGAAGTTGAAAAGAATCTTACAAAGATAAAAATAAGATCCTGGTAGGTAGTCACAAACTTTAACCAAAGTATGAGGTTTATTGTGTATTGCAGCTAACTGTTCAGCAATTCCAACAAGTACGGTACATGCTATAAAAAAAAATAGAATCATAAGACTTTATGCACTTTCAAGACTAAACATATATAAAGACTCTACTTAGAAAAGTTCAGTTCGCGGTAATGCTGGTGAAGAAGAGTTAATTATTAAAATAACTATCGTTTCACTATAAAAATAAGTAAACTTTTTTTATCTCCAATTAAAAGGGTTAATTGTAACATCGATATTAAGCTAACGTAAAACTCATGAGACTCTTTCTTGAAAGTGACATTTGCATCTCCTAATATATACGTTATGGTTATTGAACAATATTTTATCATTACACTACCAATATGCTTAAGTTATTATAACTTACCCGCACAAGGATAGCCACCGTTTACTCCTTTAGAAAAACAAATTTGAGAAACTATAACAATTATGAACACTGTCAACCAAAACTTAAGTTTAAAACTCATTTTTCACACTTCCAAAAACAAACTTATACTTTAATCATTCATAAACTTCCTAACACAAGATAAACGAACCTATAGCAAAAACAACCAACGAAATTGAGAGGACCTACAGCCAATCAATAGCAACTGACAACCTTTATATAACCCGCTAAATGTTTCTGCGGAACTAAAAAATAGCCAATGTGATAATAAAATTATATTTACAAAATATTATAAATATATATTGACAGAACTTCATTTTACTTTGTAAAATTATTGTATTGTTTTATCATTCTTTAATGATTCAAACTGAAATTTCCAACCAATAATTTGCCATACTATTCACATTACATTAGATTCAGCGGTTAAACTTATGTAGAAGGGTGGAAGGTATGAAATAGAAGAGGGATTAATATCCACTGAAAATTCATTTCCGAATCATTTTGTTTGTGTATTTAAATTATCATTTCTTTAATCAGTAGTGTTTCTATACGCCTATTTGTAAGTAGAATGATTAAATTATCCTGCATCCTACAGTAGTTAGCTCAATGATAAATAATATCATGAATAATTTTTAAGCTCTAATATATTATAAAAGCATATTTTCGAATAGTTACGAAACCTTTTACTCAAGAAAGAGAATTGAGTTGTTGTGATTATAGAGGAAGAAAATTAAAATGACAAACAATAAATATCACATTACAAATAGAATAACATTATTCCTAGTGAAAAAAAAACATATTTTATTTAATCTCAAACTTACGCATAGTTATTAGTATTTCGTAATACATATACAAATATATATAATCAATTATTCGTTACAAAACGTTTTCAGTAGAATTCAGAGTAAGCATTATTAACACAGCAGTGTTTTACAGAAAGGGATTATTCAAAACATGGTAGACCAAAGAGGGGCAGGCATATCCTAGTGTTTAGCATGTCGGGATATGGATTCTTTGTTTGTTTATTTTAGAGCAAAGCCACATTAAGATATCTGCTGTGTCCACCGTGAGGAATCAAACCTCGGATTTTAGTGTTGTAAGTCTAGACATACCGCTGTCCCACCGAGGGACAGGGATACGGATGAAAGGTTTCAGGACGCTATACATGATGCTGCTCAAGATTCTCTGCACTTTCAGCTTTATGCGCGTTATAAAAGTGGCAGTCAATCCCGTTATTTGTTTCAAAGATCCTGATAAAATCCTTTTTGCGGTGGTTGCTGATGGCTGCTTACCTTTCCTTCTGGTAACTAATTCAAATTGAGAACGGCTAACCTTTGTACTTGTCGTTTTGCCTACGTGTGCCATTCAGGTTGAAAATTCCAAAATTAATGAAACTCGTCGCTAACGAGTAAAAGGATTGTATAAATGGATTAACATTGATTATTTCTCACAAAAAATCTACAGTCAGTAAACTTGTGAAATTTTAGTCAAAATTAAAAAAGACACTTTCAAGCTGTGTTAGAACAATGTATTGATGTTTCTTTAGCTTTAATAACACGGGTTGCGGTTAATAGGGGGTATTAATCCTCAAGTCAATGAAAATAACCTATTAGAATCCTTTCAAGCATGTTTTGTAAAGGATTTTCTAAAACATCTCAAGACAGCCAATTGGTGGTAAAGCTAAAATGCTCTTGATACGAGTTATTGATGTTATTCCTTTTTAATGTTTTCTATCTTCGTCTCTTATATACAAATAATGGAATATAACTTCAGTATTACTAAGATTTTAACACCTAACTTGTGAACTGCCTTCCAAAATATGCTTCTTCTTTGAATCAATTTGAACGTGTATAAGGAAATGGTTTCATGCCAAATTCATGAAATTTCGAGAAAGAAAGCTTAGCAAGAGCATTCAAGTTTTTTTTTTATCGAACTCTATTAATCTAGCAGGAGTATTCAAGTTTTTCTTATCAAACTCTATTAACGTAGCATGAGCATTCAAGTTTTTTATCAAACTCTACTAATGTAGCATGAGCATTCAAGTTTTTTTTTATCAAACTCTATTAATGTAGCATGAGCATTCAAGTTTTTATCAAACTCTATTAATGTAGCAGAAGCATTCAGTTTTTTTTTTATCAAACTCTATTAATGTAGCAAGAGCATACAAGTTTTTTTTATCAAACTCTATTAATGTAGCAGAAGCATTCAAGTTTTTTTTTTATCGAACTCTATTAATGTAGCATGAGCATTCAAGTTTTTTTTATCGAACTCTATTAATGTTTGTTTTCCTCTTCTTACTACTTTAGACTTTCGCGTCTGATAACTCTTAGATAAGTCGTCCTAAACCGAGGCCTTGTAATGATTTCTAGCAGTTTACCTTTGGTCATTTGATTAACGTTTTCCTTTCAGCCAGGCAGCGAGATGACCTTCTTGTTCATTCATTCATTCCCTAACTTGAAAATAATAATGAACTGTGTCACAAATACTTTCAACAAAATTTGCCATCAAATCTGTTTTTTGAACCCTAAAGGTTTATGTGGTTTGGTAAATGACACAGTTCAAAACTGTTTGCAGCTGTGAAAGATGTTGATATATATGTCTATATAAGTCAATGGAATTGAAGAAAATACACTTATAACACCTATGTATAATATCTTGTTTTAACGTGGCTAAAGTCAAGTCTTCTGTAGATTGTTTACTAGTCACATTTATGTCTGGTAATGTGAACATTTATCAAATTCATCGCCTAGTGTCAATAATTTCAACATGATATCATATGCAAACAAACTTACTCCGAATCGTACTGATAACGTTTTATATATTTCTATAATGTCCCTAAAATATTTATTTAACTTTTGTTCAATTTTTTCCAGAAACTTCTGGTTGAATCCTTAGCTTTGTTTCTTAAAGATTCTGTACCGTTTCGAAACTTCTGATCGATTACTTGCAACACACTTCTACATTTCAGGTCACGTTCTAGTCAGTTTTCTTCCAAGGCCTCTTTAAGCTTTAAGTCACGCTCTTTGTTAGGTTTACTAAAACTTATCAAAATTCTTGGTGAGTTCCTTCAATTTTATTATTACGCCAGTCTAACACTATTAAGTGACTGTTTTGATTTCGAACATGTAGTTACCAGAAACAGCGAATCACACTACACTATAGTAGACCAAATCGCATTTGAAATTTTATGGCGTATGACGCACTTTTCGCACTTTTGGAACGTGGTGCGTTATAAGGGCGACGGTCAAATCCCATTATTCGGTCAGGCAAGAATATCCAAATACTTGGCAATTGGGGCTGTCAACTAGCTGTCTTTCCTCTAGTATATGAGTTCAAAATTAGGGACAGGCTAGCGAAGGTGTTGTTTCAGTGGAACTTTAGGCAGAGTAGACATAGTAAGTTTGAAAACTATAATAAAATCCAACTGCCTATTTCAAAAAAAGTAGACGATGTTTCAGCTTTTATACTGAAGAAGTGTATTGTAAGAATATATCGTATTCAGTACAATACACAAGCTATCCTTCATAATATTTGCAATAATTTCACATAAACTTATTGACTAAATTGAGAAAATAATTAAATGTATTAATGTATAATTGTGAAATATTTCTTCAAATGTATTGTATTACTACTCACAACTCAGACAAATTATTTGACCTTGTGGGCTTCTCAGTTTCCCTATAAGCCCATACAGCCTTAAAACACAGAGGGTTCAGTAAGATATATTGAAAAAATTTCGAATATGCAAATCAGTAAGTCATCTGAAAATCACAGCCGATATAAGTCACGGTGAAAAGAAATGAATCAGAATATAAGTTATTAATTGGAATTTTAGCATTGTTGGGCGTGTCCTAGGAAGTGCACTGCTACCGCAAATTGATGGCTTTTATGAAGGATATGTAACAGCCCTTTCCAATGAAATTGGTTCATACGTTCAGATCACAAAGATGTTTTCAGACCGAAAATTTAGAATTTCCAAGACCCTACGCCATAAACCTTGTATTTAATAACACTGGAAAAATAAGGAATGTGGATCAACTTGGGGTTCAGCATCATAGAGAAAGAGACCTGCAACAAGTTCTATCTCAGCTGTGGTAAGCAAAGTGCGGCGTTTTGCAATATATGAGAATCCACAAACATATAGGTCAGTGGCAATAGCCATCCAGGTAAATAAATATACAACATAATCGAGAACGATACTCGTCTGGAAAAGCGACACAAGTTACTTGTATATAAAATACTTCTAGATATATCCATTCTATCGTCACACACCTTAAGCAGCTGGAGAATGAAATGGATATTTGATACAAAAGTTCAAGTCGCTAGACTCGACTAATATGGATTTCTGTTCAATGGCACTGTTAAAGTAGACAGTGGGAAACCACTGTCCTCTTAAATTAAATAGAGTATGGAGAGCAAACGAATAAGACGGATTTGATTTAAGAATACTGCTTGTATAAAACAAGGAGATTAAACTTTCCTGTTTAGGAAAAAGTATCATTTTGACCAGTTGAATAAATGTGAACAACAAAACGCTAGGAACCCAAAACGATAAATAATAGTAATAGCTAATATATATATTTAAGAATGTTCGATATTCAAGAACTGTACTATACAAAGATCAACACATGTTTCGTTTTAGTTTTTTTAGCCACTCAAATAAGCGAGGTTTCTGTGTCCGATTATTAAACCCCCAACAGTAATATATATACATTTATATTATGAACCAATCATACGTAACACATGTGCGCCTTTAGGGAATGTACTCGTATTGTACGTAATTGAAATGCATTTCTTTTCCTAATCTAAACTATTACGTATGCGTGACGCTCACAATGTTTTGCTAATATGTCTTTCTTAAAACAGTAAAAAAATTAGAAATATACTATGGTTATTTCAAATTAATCTAAATTCTGATTGTATTAGTAAGTTAGTTCACAAAAATTTAATAGAATAAATATAAATAGAATAAAATATTAGGTCGTCAAAAATTAATGTCACTTTTTTTAGATGAAAAAAACCCGAACAACTTACATATATTAAAACAAA
>NW_013665626.1:264457-284634 GCF_000517525.1 Limulus polyphemus
TTGAAGCAAAAAACATGTAGATGTTCTCTTTAATACCCTCCACATTTGCATACGTTTTCCCATTAAGATTATGTTGCAGCGAACGAAATATATTGGAATCTGATGGCGTCATTATCAGGAAAATATGGTGGGTGGGGGAGAACTTGTCAACCCAACTCCATAATCTTGTTTTCCGTCAAACGTGCCACATCTGAACGTGCATTGTCGTGAAGAAGAACACCTTTCCAACTGACGAGTGAAGGGCGTTTCTGATGAAGGGCTTGATTTAAACGTTCCAGTTGATGGCTATAGATCTCGGCATTGAAAGTTCGCTGTGGATTGAGGAGTTCGGAATGAATTACTTCTTTGATGTCCCACCAAATGCAAAGCCTCACTTTCTGCGAATGGAGTCCAGGTTTTGGGGTCGGAATTGGTTTTTGTCTAGGACCGAGCCATTGTTTTTGGCATTTAATTATTCGCATAGAGAATTCATTTTTCATCACCGGTGACAATTCTGTCCAAAAATGGTTCACGCGCATTACGCGCCAGAAGAAACGAAGCAACGTTCACACGTTGGAAACGATGATTATCAGAGAGTTCGTGAGGCACCCAAACACCTTCTTTGTGGAGTTTACCTATATTCTTTAGATGTTTACGTATTGTTTCATAAGAGACATGCAATTTCAGGGCCATTTCACGAGTGTGTTGCCTTGGGTTAGACATAAGAAGCGTCTTCAAAGCATCAGTATCGATTACAACATGTCGGCTCCTGCCATCACAGTTTTAGGGCTAAAGTCACCTGAAAGAAATTTCTGAGTCATCGTTGACACTTACGAACGTTCAATACATTTCTATAAACTGCTTTGATATTCTTTGTGGCTACAGAGGCGTTGTTCCCTTCTTGTATTCAAACAGCATTACATGCCGAATGTGTGTCTCGTTGTGTGCCATCAGTATAAGGGATTAAAGTTATACTAAACTTTCCACATTATACAGGCTACATTAACGTGACTTTTAGGCGGTTCGTTTAACTATTATATGTGATGTACATTTTTTGGGGGGTAGTTAATGAAAGTGTTCCAAAACGCGACGCTAATTTCTGGACGACCTAATACTTAGCATTATCTGGCTTATTTAAAATCTTAGGTTGAGAGACCATTACATTCTATCATTATTTTAGTGAGATGGTTAAGAAAAGTGAAACTTTTTTTTAAGAACAATGAATTAATGTTGTCAGAATTTAGTGAACTTAACTCGACAAGCAAAGTCCTATAGATTGGGGACTAAGAAAAATAGGTGCATTTGACTGCCTCTGATTTTATACCTAAATTCTAGCCACGATCAAGCATATGTTTAATATTATTATTGTGTCCTCCGAGAGTGGTATCCGACGTGTGAGACGTTCTGTATTTAAATGATTGACTCAATCCCAGTCTTTCTTTTCTCATATACTTGTATTGTCATATTCAAAATTTTGTGTTAATAGTTCAAAGAACTAGAGTTCTTAGGCTAATGTTTATTTCTAATCTGCCTACTTTATTGAGACCCTTTTCTCTCCCATCGGTAAACATACGTAGAACACCACTTATTTGCAGGGGATTTCCTGAGCTCTGTAGGTGCATAAATGTTAATCATTCTTTAAGATAACAGGGATTTCCGTTATCATCATAGAGCCACTGTAATACATGACCAAAAACAGTAATTATCATTTCTTTACCGGCTGTTCAGCGATGTCTGTAATTAAAGTCTACCAACACTGGATATCGAAAGTGAAAACATCTTCCACTAGGAAAACCATGGGAAATAATATCCAAAGTGTATCTCAATGATGTTGATAGTTCTTTCTACTCCATAATGTTGCATTTTCATCCGGATGTACAATATATGTACTTTAATGCAACAATCCATCATGCTTTAATTTGGCCAAAAGCGTTTCAAACACTCTACGTCACATGAAGTCTAGGCTATTATTGCGCCAAAGTGACAATGGTTTGGTTTGTGTTTAATTTCGGGCAAACTACACGAGGGCTATCTATACTAGCCGTCCCTAATTTAACAGTGAAAGACAAGAGGGAAGGCAGCTAGTCATCTCCTCCGACCGCCAATTTTTGGGCTACTCTTTCTCCCAACAAATATTGGGGTGGACCGTCACATTATAACGTCCTCACGGATGAAAGGGCGAGCATATTCGGTAGGACGAGGATTTGAACTCACGACCCTCAGATTGCGAGTCAAGCGCCCTAACCACCTGGCCTTGCCGGACCAGATGACAGTGAGTAGAGGTATTAATACTTCCAGTCAGCATATATTTTGAGTATTGTTGAACTTAACTTATGATAACATATGTGAGAAACTACATTGAAAACTCATCATCAAACTTATTTTTACCTTTAAATGCACTTTCTTATTTTTATTTTTAATTATGTCATCAATTGCTTATTCTTTGGAATATTGTGCGTCATTATTGTTTGCCATACAAATACCGCAACTGTTATTGCTCAGGTTATATAGATACACCTTTGTTCTAATAATTACAGTAGCTGAGTATTTACCTTTGATCCTATAAAGCAACCGCAGATAACATCATTTAAAAAGGGTCTATGAGGCTCTAGAAAAATATTTGCTTGTTTGTTTGAAGTTAAGCACAAAGCTACACAATGGTTTATCTGTGCTCTACCCACCACGGGTCTCGAAACCCGGTTTCTAGCGTTGTAAGTCCGCAGACATACCGCTGAGAAATATTTGTACAACTAAGAGAAACTGTCGCAGAAATGGTAATCTATTTTGTTCATCATAGAATAAATGGCATGTACTTTATCGTGTAGGTAATTTACAGTTAATGTAATGTACGTCACATCCACCCTTGAAAAGAGTGAAAACTTAAATCCACCCTTTATTTTTTAAGAAATCATCGTTTCTACTCTTAACCTCCTGTAAAATATTGGCCTCTTCTACTGCCGACGGCAACTGATTCCATATTTTATTACAGCTGAATTAAGAATTGTATGATATTTGTCAATTTACTAAACTTGCTTGAATGAATACGAATTTAAGCCTAGGCAGGAGTGGATGAACATTAAAAGACCAGCACAGACAATATCACATGCTTCATACTAGTTAAACAATTAAATTTTAAAATCAGTTTCTAAAAATGCGTCAAATGTACCGGCCCACCACACAACTGACCGTTGTCCCGATGAGACAATCCGTTTCTGAGCCTAGGGCTCTTTTTTTAATGATACTATTAACAGTTTCAATCCCAGATAAATATTGGTCAAGCTCAATCCCAGTGTATTTTACTGATTTTAATGCAGTGATGGTATGCCTATTACAACTGACATAAAATACTAAGCTGTTATATGAGGCAACCAATATATATATATATCTAAGCATGTTAGGGAAATGCTCAGACTTCCCAAACCTACGACAGGTCTTAGATAACACACATGCATATAAACTGTAACTTAAGTTTGACCTGGTATTATTCCATTGAAAGATATTAACACTGTAAGAAGAATTACTGTTGTTAGTATTGTCATGATACTTTGTACTCACCTTAGGCCTGAGTGGCAGTGGATTGTATTGGATTTAGGGAAGGGTATAAGAACCATTTCTTTCATGTGATCTTTAACGTGAAAGCTTGAGTCACTGTGACATATTATATGCCAGTAATGCTTTGTGGCAAGCACAATACCTATTAAAGGTCACCCAACCAGACAACAACCTTAAAACATGATAAAATACTCAAGATGCTGTATAGATCGCTTATGACAAGAATATTCTCTCAAATACAAGATGAGCTCATCAGACCAGCTGGTATTCAACGCATGTAGTTCAAATTTGTATATTTATAAATAATTTGTAAGGTGTCAAAGCTTGTGATCGTGCTTAAACTAATTAAGAATGATACATTTTATGGTAACATGTGTGACTGATGTAACAGTCACATTTGATATTATAATACTACATCACACGTTATCCTAAAAAGTTCGTGTTTTACTAAGTTTTGTATTATGAATCGTAAGAGCAAGTATTTTCTAAAATGTTTATAAAAATAATGTTTCTGGGTCTGTTTTCTAACTAAGTTGGTTTATTGACCTCTGATATTCAGTTAAAGACCATGTTAACATTAGTCTTCAACAAACAAACTGTGTTTAAAATGCTGTTGCATACTTCTGTTATTAAAAAGCCGTATATTTCTACAGCTAAAAAGGATATCTAAGCTTCCACCTCTAATGCACTGATGTCAACTACAAACTTTATCCTTGAAATCAAATGCTTTAGCAGTTAAGAAGCCTTTCACAATCATATTATATTCTTAGATAGGTTTCAGTTTTTTCATGTTATAAGACGCTTTCTGCATCTCTTAATAAGCCCATGACTGGAATGACTAAGATTTATTACAAATATTTAAAGCATTCAAAAACATTTCGCTATGTAATAAAACCTAATGGATGTGAGTGTGTGTGTGTGTGTGTGTGTGTAGGGAAAGTGTCTCAAAAAAGGTACAAATAATTATATTAATTTTATATAAATCATATTAACATATTTAAGAAGAGAAGTTATTCTAAATACTGATATTTTATACATGTATAATAAAGGACACCATATTGTATCAATAAAAGACCAATGATGGAGAAATGTGCTTTTGGAATCCACGCACATATAGTACCACAACTGCATCGTTAAAGGTTAGACTTATAAACGACTGACTAATATTATTTTGAGTCACTTTTGTCTCTCATTGTTTTCCTAATTAGACAAGGTAGCTTGTTTGTAAAAAGTCGAGTACAACAATAACTTTTATTGGTTTCTGAAGATGATTTGTATGATACGGGAAAAACAATATTAGTTTAAACCAAAGATTCTGTCTAAATCGTTTTGACTGATTACTTATTTTACTGCCCCCAGTGGCATAGCGGTATGTCTGCAGACTTACAACGCTAGAAACCGGGTTTCGATACCCGTGGTGGGCAGAGCACAGATAGCCCTTTGTGTAGCTTTGTGCATAAATTCAAAACAAACAAATTTATTTTACTAGAGTTTTTCACAGTGTGTACTCGTTGTTTCTCAACATATTAATGTAATGTATTTTTTCGTTATTTTTAGCCTTTGTTCAGATAAACGTGGATTATCCACCACCTTCCAAGAAGGGTATAAATAACATTTATGAAAATTCTAACTCCGGCAAACAAGTAATGTTAGAAGTAGATATAGGGTGACGTCAATGAAACTATGTGTTCTGTTACGGCATCTGATTGTTTTTCCATGAATGTTACATATGGTCTTATGTCTCAGTAGCCTTGAAGTTAGCCTGTGGAGAGTTCATGAATCTTGTCCAGTTGTTGCTTAAATACGCTCCTCACTTTGGGGCCTTGGACGCGCTGTAAGAATGATATTCTCTATTTGGTCAGATAAGAGTAGCTCAAAAGTTGGCGATGAGTGATGTTGACTAGCTGCCTTCCTTCTAGTCAGTTCGTAGTTTGGAAAGGCTATGCTTAAGTTTCCCGTATTATTTCATACGCAATCGTTGTTTTTACACAATAAATACAATATAATATCATGGTTCGTTTACAAGTCAGCTTCTCCTACTAATAAGACAAATATATATATATATATGTGTGTGTGTGTGTGCGCGCGCGCGCGCTTATAAAATGTTCTTTTAACCCTAAAAAGATGTAAGCACGTATATTCGATTTTGGGACAAAAGCACAATCACTCAGATAGTTCCTCAAATAATTCAAACAACATTCTTCTAACTTCTATAATAAGGTTACCATATTACACCTTTAACTCCATATCTGATGAAAGCAAACTATTTTACATGTACAAAAACAGTCGAGTTAAAATAAAGGGGTCAAGCATATTAAGATGTGATATAAAATAAGAGCCAAGTTATACAGAATGGCAACAAAATGTAATGTGAAAGTGGGTAAGATACAGAAGAACGTAAAGGGGAACACTTTATCCCCTTTTTGTCGTAAACGGAACATTTAGCAACATGAATATGAAAAGGATGCGAACATTGATACTTAATCTTTGCCCACCTATCCACCCCTCACTTTAGCCTTTCCATCCAACTCTAAACGTGTAAGTTGCTCTCTATTTTGATACGAATCGCATTTATCCTCTAGATTATATATCAAATATATAAAATATGTTGTTGTTTTTTAATTATCATTCATTTTACATGTTTAAACCCGGCTGCAGTCTTTAGCTCCTTGTGTGGTTTTTTGGGGTGATATCTTCATTTTATTTACATAATGTTTTGATCCCACAACAAGGAGAAAAAAACAACTAAAAGAAGATCAGTAATTGGACCAATTGTTGTCGGTTCATTTTTCTTAATCTTAATTGCTGTTTTTAAAGTGAATTATCTATATATATGTTCAGAAACATATGAATAGTAGGCATTCCAGCATCAGGAAGAGCTGTCTCAGTACCCAAATTGTCGCTATGTATACAGTAACAGTAGTGCTACTCCAACTTTTATTCTGGTAATTTTACTGAATTCACTACCGTGCGTCTAAATAGTTTGTACATAGAAACTAATAGCTTTAGCCCTTTTATAAGTCTTATTGTGCAACCTACATTTTTTGTTTCATAGCGTTAAATGATTTTCATATAGAAAAATAAACTTATTTTATTACATATGTTATTTTCTCATAAACACTATTTTCTAGAATAAATTAGCTTTATTTATATGTTGAATTATACCTAAAGATACAACTTTTGATACTGGAAAAAGAGCAAGAAGATAAACTATAAAAACAAGAATATTTTTTTCCGCTTTTTCAATGTTTATTTCTCTTAATCAAAAACAGATACAATACACTTTAATATGATATTTCATTTTATTTCACCCGACGTAAGATTGAGCCTGAGATGTCAGAGAAAGTCATCAACACATATTTCAGGTTTTTCATGTGCCTCTAGACCCTTCAATTATCAGTTTTAACCTTTGTCCATATAGAGCAATTTACCATTAAAATTATCAATAATATCTATACCAATTATTAGTCTACCTGCTATGTTTGTGAACAATCCTAGTTAAGATTAACATTTAATCGTAGAATTTTGATCAGTATTGCTTCACCTCCGTTTATGTATGTTTTTGTCTCTTCAACAAGGAAAAGAAAAATAATTTTAGCAGTTTTTGTCTGCTTATTTCTCTTAATCTAAAACAGATATGAAATTAATGTTTTAGTGTGTTGTAAGAGTGTTTTGGTCTGTTCAGAAATATAAGAGCAGTGACATTCCAGCATTTCGAACAGCTGTGGCAAGATTTGGCCAAACGTTCGGTCCTGTATGTAGAGCCACGCAAGTGTTACGTAATCCTTCTAACTTGGCACTCGCCACCATTGTGCTTTTATAAATTAATAAAAGTCTATCCGATATAATCGTGTGAGTATAGGGGCATTACTTTTTTAATTAAAATACGATAGTTATCATGGTTTTTTTATCTTCAGTCAGATATTCATGGTTTTTTGAAAGCACTAATCATTTGGCAGAGTTTTAACACAGAACCTCATTTTTGGCCAAAGTCATGTGAATCAGTCATTACAGATCAACGGAAACCATTTTTATTTAATCGTTGAATTTTATCAATCATAATTATAAAAGTATAAGAAAACTACGTAATGTTCGTGAATGTTTTTTCCCCTTTCGATCAAAATCATTTTAGTACTGAACTGTGACGTAAGGAAAGTCATGCGATAAGTTTAGCTTTCAAATGATATTTGAGTGGCAAATTTACATTTTAAAGCAACGTATATGATATATATTTAGTAAGTGATCGTTTAAAAACAACTTGAACTGTATTAAAGTACTCAATACTCAATTTTTCCACATACCTCCTTTCCTGAAGAGTAGACCAGCATGAAATTGTGTGTTAACCACACATTTACCAATTTGATTTCAGTGAGAAAATGTGAAAATCAAAATCAATATGTATATATTTGGTGAGAATTCTATAAACTGCTCGAATATCAGAATATTACTGATCTTAACACAGAATATTACTGATAATATTAAAGATGTCGTTTATTTAAGATATATGAAAGTATCCTCAAACATATAGTGATATCAACTCCAATAAACATTCTTATAATTGTTACCATTATCTCAAAGTAAAATAAAAAGTCTGTGTACTGCTTTATTAATTTTTTAGTTTTTTCCGGGAATTACTACGGATATTCATGAACATGACATTGGTGGTGTAATAAGCATACTAAAGTTCATTGACATTCACCCTATCAAAACAAAAAGTGGGAACGGGAATATGCAAAATAAACTACTAATCTGTAGAAATTTAGTCTTCCTACGGGTTATAAATGAACTTTGGAAAGAGCAATCATTACTTTCTTCCACGTTAAACCCACGTGTAGCCCATATGTGTTTATCATTGTTGCCTAAAGAAACTGTCAGCAAATTGTGATTGATAAGAACAATAACGTAGATGTATTAAAATTGAACCCGTCGACCTCAGGTTTTCTGAAAGAGGTATGTATGTTGACGCTACATTTCATCAATAAACATTTGACATTTCTATAAAATATCACTAATGTTTTGAAAACTTAGAAACTTCGGAAATGTTGTGATATTTTTTATCAAAATACAAAAACAAAAGACTTATGATATCAAATTACTAGACGTCTGGAAATATTGTGAGAAATCAACAAATGTAGCAGCGTATTTCGTGTTTTCAATTTAAACGACACCTAAGGGCTAAGAGACCTCCAAGGTTCGAGTTTAGTTATCCTCAGTTTAAAAGTGCTGATCAGAAGAACGGTAACCATCGGCTACACAATTACTTTGAACCAAGTAGTATGGAGTGTGTTCAGTGACATAGTGGAGCTCGAACCTTGATTTGTTTGTTTGGTTGGAATTAAGCACAAAGCTAGACAAGGGGCTATCTGTGCTCTGCCCACCACAGGTATCAAAACCCGGTTTCTAGCGATGTAAATCCGCAGACATACCACTGTGCCACTGGGAGGGCTCGAACCTTGGACCTTCTGATTCATACTCCGATGCGCTAACCACTACGCCACGCCAGTTTCTACAAGTATAACAACAAAATGAACGACTACTCAGATCCAGTGTTTGATAAAAATATTAGTTATTTTGTATTTGATTATTTTTTAACATACGCTCTCATAAATTTAGTTATTCAAATAATTTCTATATTCCTCTGAATCAGACTGATCTTTATAATAGGAATAGATAGTGTCTAATTAAATTATTTTGCTTTTCTTCAAGATAATCCAGCTTAGTTTGCTTTCGCTTCTAAGACTATTGCTTTCAAATGATGTTTTTGACGTAAATAGTTAAAATGTAAAATATGTGAAAATTACACGTGCATTGCAGAGCTTACAGAAAGTGATACTGAAAATTGAATGACAAATGGAATATGCCGTAGAGATTTTAAAAGAATGTAATAGTCCCTTATAGGAAAAGAGAACGCCGATATATTCTTATTATATTATTTAAATTTTATAAAAGATTTTGTCCTAACTTAAAACCTTAAAGGTTTAGAAAAGTGAAAAAGGAAATATAACGATCGAATTTTAAATATTTCCTTTTATATACCCTGAAGTAGTACATTTATGGCAGACAGATTTAACTAAAACAAGAAAAGAAATAAAAGGTTTTAGTCGATACATACCATATTTGAATTTATGATTTGTTTTTTGGTTATTTGAAAATTCTACTCTTAATACAGCTGAGGTACACAACGATTATAATAACAGTAATCTATACTATTATATAAAATAATTCTAATATAGCGAAAGAGACTTGGAATCTATAAAAGTAATCTTTTTTTTTTTACCTTAAAGGCATGTTTAAGCAAATTGCTAGAAAATATTACACTACAAAACAAAAAATTGTTGGCACTCAGCCAGGCTACTATTGTCCACCTTTTTCTTTTTTCTCTCTTTTCAAGAGCTAGAAAATTATTTGCAAGTTCCGCAAAAAAAATGAAATAACATGAGTTACCAGTATTTCTTCCTGAAACGAATCATTAAATGTATAGCATTTATATACATAATTGTTATACAGAACTAGAAAAAAAAAACTAGCCTAAAAACCACAAAAAAGCTTCATACAAGAAATTTCTGTTTAACACAAAATCATAGAATTCCTATACACCATGTTACGAATAAAGGTTATCTGTACAAAACAACCAACAACCTATTTAAAGCAGAAATACCATACTAGCAACATCTTTTGTTTTCTTTAAGTATGTATACATATATACTAGCGTAAGTACCCAGCTTCGCTCGGGTTGTTAGGTTTATATATTCTAGAACACCATGTCAGTGTGTGTGTGTATTTTGAACCCATTTTAGCATAAAAGTATAACCTATATAGTTTTCTTGCTAAGCAGCATGACATAAAAGCCATTGTTGGAGTGTATTGTTACCAAAACGCACTGGCTTTTCTATATATTAGAAATTGTTATATAAGGAAACACTTCTTTTCTATGTGGCTTTTTGCTAGCTTGCCTTATAAAAAAATGCGCACGCGCATCCGCGTGGATAAGTAATAATACCCAGGTGCACACTCTCAGTATGAGTGGAAAATTTCAGGTGTTTAGGTTCTTTCTCATTGGAGCTATGGCGGTCACACTTCTTTTCTATGTGTTTTTTTTGCTATCTTGCCTCTTAAAAAGATGCGCATGCGCATGTGCGCACGCACATGGATAAGTAATACCCAGATGCACACTCTCAGTATGAGTGGAAAATTTCAGGTGTTTAGGTTCTTTCCCATTGGAGCTATGGCGGACACACACATACCCACAGACACGTCCTTTTATTGTTATAGACATAAATATTTTAACGTATGAAGGAAAAGTAGCGTAAAAATAGCATCTCATTATCTTTAAAACTACAGACTAGAGCAGTTTGTTAGATGTTTTAATTGTCTGACTTTTGTATATGACTGTTTTTGATTTTGGCTCTATTAATTTGAAAGTCGTTCATATATATATATAATGCAAATTAAAATAAACTTAAGAATTCGTTATTATTAAAAAATTGCCCAATTATTTTAAAATTACACTAATTAAAATGTTTTCAGTACTTGTAGGATACTTATTCCAATTTTGTAATACTTATTGATTTTATACGTATGCAATCAGTGATCTTATTATTTTGTCTTTAGAAGCTTTCAGTTTGGATGATATTATAATTTGTTATCGACTGCAGTATCTTGTAGTAACAGCCAGAAAATTAAGTTTATCAAAATATTTTTGAAACACCTATTGATATGTTTGCTATATGTTTAAAGTACATGTACAAAAAGAAATTGTAATAACGTTTCAGTCTGGATTGAATAGTGAGTTGAGTAAGATTCATTTGAAGTAAGAAACCAATAAATGTTTAACATTTCATTTTACTACTTTGTTTGTTTTGTTTTTTTTAATTATGCATAAAGCTACACAAGGGCTATCTGTGCTCTGCCCGCCACGGGTATCGAAACCCGGTTTCTAGCGTTGTAAGTCCGCAGATATACCGCTGTGCCACTGGGGGGGGGGCATTTTACTACAAACGAAAAAGAATGTTTATATATCATGTGGGCCCAAATGGCTAAGTATTACAATATTATTCTACCATAGTTAATTGTTTGAATTTTATGGGTCAATACATCAACGATTTCTCTTCTTTGTTACTTGGGTTTTATCCTGACCCTAATATACATATATATTGTTATTTTACTTGACTATAAAACTACGAATTTAAACACAAAATAGATTCTTGGCTGAAAAATTATTTATTTGTTTATCTTACGACTTTTAACACAAACAAAGTATACTTGGATTTTTTGGGTTAGTATCAATTTTTCTTATGTAAACTAGAACAGGCTTTACTTTCAGATACTAGGGTTGCACGGTGACTCAGCAAAGAGTCTGAGGGCTTATACCAATAAAATGGGTCATTACTTGCGGTAGGCAGAGCAGTTAACCTACTCTTTAGTTTAGTATTTAACAACAAACAGATTCTAGGACTTTAAAAGATTAGTAACATGTCGTACCCCTTGTATTTTATTACTTTTTCCCTTTTCATAACTAATGAGGTTTTAAAGCAGGCTTAACTAAATTGGTATTGTGAAAGTATAAAGATCCAATGGGAATTACATCATTGACAAGTTTTTTCTGTGACACCCTTTAGTATAAATATGACAGATATGAATATACATTGTTCCTAACGATCGAATTAACAAATTATTTATCACTCTTAGCTTAAGCTTGAAGTTTTTTCTACTATTTATAAAGTATACTAACTAAGATAAGGTTAGGATTCCTAAAGATAATTCAAATCCTTTAGGATTGCTATAATTAAACTTTATACAGAAAACAATTTATATCTTACTAAACAAAAAGTAATTCGTATATACAGTATAGGAAATAATTATAGAAACGCATAAGTGATAAAAATACAGGAGCCACGAGGAATAGACGTTGTACGTTAATACTGTGCTCCTCTTTGCCATCGAACAAACAAATTGAATACGGATTGATCAGTAAAAATCATCCTTATGTCACTTTATTCATCCCATTGTTTGAAGTCTGATTTCATCGTTTTGTTTTCGTTATATATCATAAGATATGATGCAATTGTATAATATTGGAATTTTATCTCGATTTTATTCACCTTTTTCTTATCAATCTTATCAGTTATCACGTAGACGTTTATAAATGACGATAGATAACAATTAATTCATTTCCTTACTTGAAAGATGAAAGCTATTGAACTGTTACTTGAAAGCTACAATTTGACAACAGTCAGAACAAAATGTTTTTCAACCGCAATTCAAATCGTTTTTGGCTTTATTTTTCTTTCAAAATTAAAACCCCAGTCATACATCATTAAATTGCAAAACTCGTAGATTAATGTCGAGTGAGAACTTTTCACGTGAGATACCGAAATGTGCAAGTTAAAAAGAGGATAATTTTCAAAATAGTAATAGTATAGTACAATCAATTCTATTTTTCATATAAATGTATTATGTAACTAATATAATTTATGGTTTATTCTTAGTTTGTTTCTATAAAAACAGCATATACACGAGGAAGTTGATATTTATGTAAATGCACGAAAATAGCGTAAATGTTCCTAGAAAATTCAACTCCGAAATAAGTTCATTTTTTAGTCATTATTTCAAGTGTTATTTTATATATTATAGCCCGATCACATACAATCGTGCCTCAGTAATGTTATCCTTTTATAATAAATATGTGTAAACTCGAAGAATCTAGTAGAGATTATTCATTGTTTTGTTACAGATACAGCTCATTGATTTTGTAACTTACAACATTATGTTGTATTAGAATCTAACGATAGATCTACTCTATAGTACACTGTTGTTACATCTAGTAAGACTGATTGCTTGGGAGTTGTACTGTTTAAACAATATATTAGGCTTCATATATACTTCACTTATTTATTTTACATTTTGATTTTTGGACTGCGTCCATTAAAAATGAAAAATGGTCATTGAAAGAAACGTAGTTGTCAGAAATATATTCAGGGTATATGCTGTCGACACGTTTCTTACAGTCTGGAAGTAAGTAAAGCGGCTTCAAGAAATTCCAGATAAAATATACATCCACCTATTCCTACACTAAGCTTGTTATGAAATCTGAAGAATTCCTTACCTTAAAGTTTAGCTTTCTTATGATGTAAAATGTACTTGACTTAATTTATCTATCCAGTCACAAATTTAACCAAGAAATTAAAATTATGATTAGCTTATCAGGACTCCACCAGATGTTTCCCAACTTAAAAACAGAGCGAGTTTCTTTCAAATCATTCAGTTCTTTCTGCTATATTTAAATCCTTTGATGAATTATGTATAAATAGTGTATGATTGTCTGCATTTAAAACACATGAAACAAACGTTAAATAGGTGATATGTCTATTAAGATCTCATATCCCACATTGATTGGAGAATAAATAGCGTCAAACAACAAGACTACATACAGCCTTGCTTCAAAAATATTCATAGTATCATTATCAATCATTCAATTCTCTCTACCATATTGACATGCTTGGATAAATTACATGGCAATAAAGTAACATTTTCTGTATCTATGGTACCTGAAAAAGGTGTCGGATAAGCACTATACCAATTAAATTACAAATCAATAACTCTCCTGGATAAATAACGGCAAAAACAAATCTATATCTAGACTCTACAGGCCAGGTGGTTAGGGCGCATGACTCGCAAGCTGAGTGACCGAGTTCGTGGGGGCGTTATAATGTGACGGTCAATCTCACTATTCATTAGTAAAAGAGTAGCCCAAGTGTTGGCGGTGGGTGCGTAAACATATATGAATCGGTAAAAATAAATATAGCAACGACAAAAATACATACATTTAAAGGATAATAGGGATTGAAATATTATCGTAAGGCGAAACCGCTCTCAATTATAAAGTGCTCTAAATTGTTTATATATCACGCTTAAATCTAAGAAGATATCTGGTGGGTGTTTAAACGAATGGAAGCTAGTCAACATAGTAGATTTTTACGACATCTGAATAACTTTCTAAGCCAATGACATGATTGTCTGAACACCTAAACAAGGTGAATCCTTGTCCACAATGCAAGCAGAAATTAGCTGTTTGTTGATTATGTATTAACATAGTCGTTAAGTACTTGTTTCGAGACTGATTCACATGTCTGAAGCTGCAACTTTACATCACGTTAGCTATAATTCACATAGATGGCCTATATGTCAGGCTCCGCTCAGAGCAAGGATCAAAACAGCAGTGACGCCAAAAACATATCTAGTGAATTAAGATGTATAGCAATATTTTCATATAAATGGGGCAAGTTCCACCAATATTTCTTATATAAATGAGTCAAGTTCCACCGTTTAGCTATATAATAACTGTATATTCATTTTATGAGAATTATATCCAATCCCATTTTTCTTAAAGGAATGTGGTCTGTGATGGTGGTGAAATTATTGCATGGACAGAAATTTGTGTTAGTTGATTTACCAACTTGTACATCCTATGGAATGGCGTCATTAATACCATACATCCCACGAACCTGTGTCCTTCCACATGCTGGTGATAGCTTTCGCTAAACTGGTCGACACAGTTCTTGAATTGGGGGATTGAAATATTGGAACAATTTGCACATTGATCAGACTTCAAGGTCAGCGAACATGCATGAGATGTTAGCAGGAGGAGCGTAACACTCTGTCAAGTGACCTTATATGATAAAAGATCCTCTAAAACAGCTATTTCAGAGGAGTAGTCGAAGATAACTGGTAGAATGTAGATAGGTGCCAGGTTATCTTTTTACTCATGTTGATTATACTTTTATTTTAAGTTAAATGTCATGAACGACAAAAAATTAAGCCACCAATACTAAATGTACATTTACCAGTGTGGGCTCAATGACCATCATTCAATTCCAAATCACGTGACAAATTATAAAATGCCTGATTTATGTGAAAATGAGCTAAGTAGAGGTGTTTGGCTTAAGATTATGAAAGTGATTTGATACGTTTCAGTTATCTTTAATTATTTTGTTATGTATATAGATGCCTCAAAGAATGTTTGTTGCATCAACCGGCACTCAAAAAATTTCACATTAATATCTATGAGGATGCCAAATAGAGGGCTGGAGGAGTCCGTGTCACACTCATTATGTGCTAGAAATTCCATTAATTGAAGGTGGATCTCTCACGTTGAACAAGCCTTTCTCGTGCATGGATTTTCGTTTCTGCATCTATATATCACCTTTTAGTTTGATAGAAATTCAAGTAAGTTTTTGTTGAGACCGCAGTCGAGTGAATAACGCACCAGATTTCCATCAAGAAGACCCAGAATCGAATCCAGACCATTATCAACACAGACAAAAGCAGCAGATTAGCAACCAAAACGTAGGATAATATTAGTTAGTAATTGATATCTAAGTTACTAATTAATAATAAGACTTAGGTTCTCGTCCAGTCTAGTTTCCATGACAACGACTGATATCCGGTCGCCACAACATTACCGTAGGTACTTTTGTTAAAACTTAGTTTAGTGTCACATGTATTAAAGTTGAAATTTGCATCAGTAGTAACATAAAATTAAAACTGTAATACATTAGAAACAAATACATTTTTCTACTGTAGACGTTTTTATGCAGCTTGACAGTAAATTTAAGTATATATATTAAATTTCTCAATCTGATCAAACACTGTCTACAAATGTGAAGAAACATTATAATGGTAGTGAATTACTAAACTGGTATCAAAACTGATATCATAAGAGTATATAGATATGGTTATCTTCTCCTGACTCTACTGTTTTATTAATAAATAGTCATATTAAAAATGGATAATATTTTTCTTATCTTAATCCAGGTAGGTTTAAATTAATGAATCGCTTAATATATGAATAATATCAGCGTATTAGTCTCGTGATGTATTTGTAATCATTCGCGAGGAAGAAAGGTACGAGAAGGGTTAGATGGAGTCAGCAAAATAGATTGTTTATATTAATTTCAAACTGTTTATAATAATTTTCTAAGTGAATTTGTGGACTCTTCTACATGTTCTATAACTATGCTCAACATATATATATAAGATAGATAAGGATTACATTATAAATTCATTATGTAAATTTTAATATTTACATTAAGACGAAATTTGCATTTAACAACATATAAGTTTATAGTGTTCACGTTTAAAATTTCTCTCATTGTAGTTATCAGAATAAATTTGTTTGAAAAGAAAGATATTTTGTTTTCTGTCTACTCTTTTTTTTTGTATAGAAAAATGCATATATTCATGCGCAAGGTATATATATATATATATATACATAAGAAAACAGACATATAACATACATACATATAAGTAAGGCAAATGAGAAAGTACAAGAGTTAAGGAAAGAGAAAAGAACAGAAAAAGGAAATGCCCGAAGCATGGGAAATTCCACCTGGAAACAAGATATGCATTTTTTGGAAAAGCGAATGTGCATGAAGCCTGATTAAAGCTGTTTTCAATTACGTCTGAGCTGGTTGGCGACATTTGCGAGTCCATTGCAGTTACTGAACTTTTGTATGAGATAGCTTTGGGCTGTTTATCTGCATATCCTCAGTGAATAACGCGGGAGAAAACAGACGGTCAGATGGGGAGCCAAGAAAAACATCCTGAAGCTATTGTGTGGATGTGAAGGACCGAATCCTTAGCGTCGAAATTAATTCATCTAGCGTCAATCATTCTCAAAGTGGTATTAGTGACAAGTGTACAAGTGCAGACGTGGTCTTAGCTTATGTGCTTCAATATTTTGATTTCTGCGATCAAACCCAAGCATGAGCTGCAGGCTGTACGAAGAGCGCTCTATATTACGTTGTTGCTTTTGAACGAAGCTATAATGCTTGGTGTGTTTACTCAAGCAACAAATCGTGGACATGATGGCCGGAAAAAGGGACTTTTCAACTAGCTTTTTGAAAACCTTGAAAATCTCAGATCGCGTACGTAAAAGAAACTTGTTATAGATAAGAAAAATGGTTGCTTCAAAATATCACATGAAAATGATATGTTCAGTGAATTGAAAGGAAGATGTCTGCTATTTTAATAATATCGAAAGAAAATCTTGGTATTTTTCTCTTGTAGTATTTTCAATAATATTTATAAGCTTTATTTAGGAAAATTTTTTGCACATGTATTATAAAATAGACATATATGGACAAACACACTAAAAACTATTTAATGCAACGAATAAAATTAATGATAAAATGGAGATTTGTTAAAGTAATATCTGTTGCAGAAAATAAGTTTTAATAAATAAAGTAAAACGTATGCTGAGTTTTTAAGAGAGAGTAGTTTCTGAGATAAATTTTAATAAATACCAAGAGAGTTTTGTTAGCATCAAATGGCATGAAATTTGTTTTATTGAATTCTTTCCTAATATCATATACAACATACTCACATCTAGCATAGCTTTATTACTATTGCCAGTTAACATTTCGTTTTCAACACTGATTACTGAGTAAACACATAGTTTTAAAATTAATGTTAACGATATAAATGTTAAATACATTTCATTTATAAACAAGTAAATGTTAAACATAATTATAAAAAAAAATACTTTCATCTATATTCAGGTACTCATTGGCTAATCATAAGAAATCTTATCCAATGGAGATCAAACATATTTGAATATTGAAAAATAAATAAGTGCACATTTTCAAACATGTTACCTAAAACTTTTCTCCAATGATTAGCTGAGTTTTTAAATAAAGTCATTTTAGATGTTATTTACAAGACAAAAAAAGTTTTGAAATATACTCGCAGAATGACGGGGCAGATAAGTAAACTTATATTAGAAAAATAGATTGAATTTTTTTCGCTTTGTCCAAACAAGTTGCTAACAAAAATGAACAAAAGTTAAGAAAAGATAAGAAATGAATCATATAAAAGTTACAAAAAGATAAGAAATAACTTTTATAGGATTCACTTCTTATCTTTTTGTAACTTTTATAGGATTCACAAAAATAACAAAAATGGTTTATTGAACAAAAGTTGCTTCTTTTACATGTTATAAATTAGTAGTTATAAGCTTTTAAAATAAAGTGTTTTTCTTGATTGAAGGATAAGATTAAAAACACTTTTTTTATTGTACAAATTAAAGATATTCAGATTACATACGCAAGTTTATGATATGCCTTGAACTTTAAGAAAAAGAGTATAAAACGTGTGACCCAACAATACGGTCAGGATTGTTGTGTGTGCGTGTGTGACTTGTATGCATACTCAAAACTTACATTATAGTGAAAATATTAGACATTTTTTTAAATATTTTATAGAAACTCAATTTAATAATCGACCATTATATTTTTGGTATTTTTATTTAAGTATCATATGATACCCGCACTGCAATATTGGGTTTAAAGGCTCCCCTCATGATTCATAGAGGCCTCAGTTTACCGAACAAGCTCCGCTATTGTCCTCGATAGCCCCCTTTGGTAGGGGGCTACGTACTATAGATAAGGACACCTCGAGTCCGTCTGCTAAGTTTGGTCTTGCTAGTTCCGGAACTGTGGGAGGAATTAGCTAGACAAACGTACATATAAACCTACAAGCTGAATTAATACAGAATAGCAGGCTTATTATTTAACGAGGGAATCATCTAGTCTACAGGGAATAATATCAGGGCGAACACCAGTGTTATTTTTCGATAATAAGATGAACAAGTAAATAAACATTGTTGTTAGCAGTAGTTTTCCAAAGACCCCCAATAAGGCTCCATCTACAACAAATATTTTTTTTTCAAACATTATTTGTGCATAGCAGAGTTCTTGCAAGATATAATGATATTCCAAAAACAAATAAATAACACCAAAGCTGAGAAAGCATGTAATATTTTGTTATGGAGCTGTGAACCTGCTTTTTCTGTATCGTAAAATTACATAAAGGGGTATATGCGCTCTTTCTACTGCGGGGAATCGATCCCTGAATTTTAGTGTTGTATATCCGCAAACGTAAAGTTGAATATTGTAACCTTCAAGTACCGACTTGTTTCTGTGCCGTTAACTACCGTAACATCTACATATTGAATCATCCTGAGTAATTTTATGTTCTTGCTTGTTATAACACTCAGTAGAAAAGATTATCCAAAGAAATTGAATGGAAAACCTGACAGGATACACTAACAGTAATTAATGGGATGAGTTCCTATATTGATGGTATTTCTGCCTAATTTTCCCTTTCATACGTTACAAGAAACCCTGTAAAGCAACACCTTCATGGGCCCACAAACAATTTGGTACATAAGTAGTCTCAAAAATAAATTTTAAAGAATTAACAGGTAACTGTGCGGGTAAACAGATGATTCTAAACTTACCACTATTTTTGAGTACATTACTTTCTGTAATTATGTAAAATACTACTTTTAATATTTATTTGTCTAATACATCTCATCACATATTAAAATTCAACAAAAATTATGTTTTTGGTACAATAAACGGAGCATGACTTGTGATCTTGTCAGAATAAAGAATATTGTAATACTGTTATACGTAGAGACGGATAACTTATTTTTTAATAAACATGTTTAGGTGTATATAAATATTGCTAATACTTAAAAAATTAATTTGGTATTAGATTTAATGTAATACATTTATCTCTGAACATAGATATTTGACATTTCTACATTATTATATTTGTGACAGTAGAAGATTTTAGTTTGAAGT
>NW_013665626.1:285616-310878 GCF_000517525.1 Limulus polyphemus
AGCCACTAGTGGCTCAGTGGTATGTCTGTAGATTTATAACGCTAGAAATCGGGTTTAGATACTCGTGGTGGGCACAGCACAGACAGCCCACTGTGTAGCTTTGTACTTAACTACAAAAAAATATAGATTAATTTACTCACAAGGTTTTCTATATAATAACTGAAGATGATTATTTATTCATAAATTTAAAGAACAAAAAAGTCTTGTTTGTGACATCAAGTCGAATATAATAATAAGCAGATCATTTGAGATAATTACATATTTTATTCAATGAAGAGACTGTTTGTTCACTATTGGAGAAAACTACATCTATCTATCATATGTTTTGCTAGAATATCACGAACACGACAACACTGATAAGCATGTTATTTTAAATAACTGTACAGTTGAAATGTTTCATTCAATTTACTGCGAAAAAGCAACTCAAAGACATTTCCTATAAGTAGAATATCATAAACACATATAGAGAACCTAAAGACACGAAAAGGCCTTAACTGGTCCTTGATTCTTTAAAGCAAGAAAAAAGTGATTTTAATTATGTAGACAAGAGATGTCAGTTACTTAGGTTATTTGGAAATTGGCAATACTATTGTAGATGATGACAAATTCAAGGCCGGACTAACTAATGGGTTAACTAGGCTACAGCCTAAGACTCTCGGTTATTTGAGGGGCCCCATCCCAACTGAAGTTGTGGCATGGTACATGTAGGTCTAGATCAACATAATTATAAGCCTATGTTGATAAGTCCCATAAAGTGTTAAATGACTGAAAATATGTGAAATAAATTGTATCAGTTTGAAATTTTCCACTGAATGCTGTATAATTTTATTCGTGCATTGTTAGTACAGGCATGACTTTATATGTGATATAGGCCCATCGATAGAAGGTGTTTAATTATCATCATTAGGTTATTGGTTCAAAGTGGCACCACAGATCTATGGACTGTGGTGATATTAAATTATTATAAGCAAATTAAAATTTACATATCACATGTAGGACTATGACACCAAAGAAACAAACCATAACAAAATATTTAAGATGAGTAGGCCAACCTATCTACCTTTTTTTTCAAATGTAGATTATCAGGCCTATTGATTTCAAGAGTCTACTGTTTCAAAACTTTCCAAGAAAGTTTGTTAGGAGCTGATAGGTTACTATAGGCATCTATGGTGGGTTACAGACGACGTCATCTTTCATGATTTTGGAAATCCTCGCCAGTACAAGTATGGTTATCGTACAATTACATTTAGAATTGTAAATCTGTAAAGAGGTCTGCCTCATCCCGTCAATGTGGTCCACATGACGCATTTCAGTAAACTTCACAGAGGCACCAAAATAATGGGCCGATTATTTTATGTCTGAAGGGGGGATGTTTTCTTTTGACAAAGGTGAAATATTTGTTTTCTATAATTGATATATTTTTTAATCACTATATTTTATATCTGGAACAAGCTAAGATAAGATTACTTAAAAATACCATTAAGCATAACTCACTGCATATGATTCAATTATGATTGATCCCTAATGCTCCAATGTGACGTCACTGACACGTCAAGGGCAACGTGTTGTTTAATAAGTGTTAGCATTACGCCTTGTATAATATATGTTATATTTGATAGTCATGTCTGGCAGAACGTATTTGAGTGGTGCTGAAAGATAAAAGAAACAATTTGCACAGAAAGTGATGCTGTCATTGGTGTCAAAATTGACAAAGTTTTTTTATCAAATGTCGTCAAATTTGAACTATAATAGGCCTACGGAAAGTTTATCAGGGTCAGATCATAATACAACAGAAGCCTCAAAATCAACAACAACTTCGACAACATTACCATCGCCAGCTTAATGTGTTGCAACTGCCCCTTATGGTTCTTCTGATTGGGTTGTTGATGATGAATTGCGTGAACAGATTGTAAGGCAACCTTGGGGACTTTTCGCGTTCAGAGATAGCTAGGAAAACACAGAAACAGTATTTACCACTGAACTTATTTGAACGCAAAAGAGACAATGGTGAAAATGTGAATAAAGGATTGCTCGCTTATTCGCCACCTACTAATCTATTGGCAATGCCTTTTGCGTACCTTGTAAGATCTTTACCCACCAAGAATTAGTGTTTTGGAGAGGGTTTAGTGATTGAAAAAACTGCCACAATCGGGTCGATGAACATGAAAACTTCAATAACTGTTTGGAATACCACTGCCATCGCAGCGGTCAAAGTGATTGCGGATTAGTTATACAACTGGTGGTTGAAAGGAAATATTGGAGAGAAGTTCTTAAGCACACTATTGAAAGAGGCCTCCTATTTCGAGGTGAAGAGAAGACTTTTAAATATGGGAATAATGAATGCTAGTTGGGAATTCTTGAACTGATAGCAAAGTTTGATCCTTTTTTATCCCAACACATTGAAAAGTATGGTTGTGTTGGAAAAGATGTATCATCATATCTTTCTAAAACTATTTGTGAAGAACTGATTATGCTGATGGCATGGAAAGTAGAATCAGCCACAACAGCAGAAGTCAATACTGCAAGATACTTTTCAATCACAAGGTACTTTTCAATCTACAATGGATTTTGGCCCTATTGAACAGCTTATTTTTATTTTGCATTGTGTATAATCAAATGGCAGGCCAATAGAACGGTTTGTAAGATTCTTCGATCTTCACGATCATGGCACCGAAAACATGTAGCCGTAGTCACAAAGCTAATGGAATATATTTGAATGGATGTTTCCGATCTCCGAAGGCAGAGCAATGACAATACTTCGAACATGTCGACATTTACACAGGGTTGCAGGCGAGAATAGAAGAACTTAATCCACTTGTACACCTCATTCCGTGTGCTGCACTTTCATTTAACATTGTTGGTGCATGTGCTGCAGGTATTTGTTTTGCTGCAGTGTCTTATTTTGTATTTTTACAGTCCTTGTACAATTTTTTGTATGCATCAACCTACTGATGACAACAGCTAAAAAACGCTCTACCTAAAGATGGACTTGTGGTCAAAACTCTGTCAGGGACTCGATGTAGCACCAGAGCAGATGTCACAAAGTCAGTGTTTTCCCATTATTCAGAAATCAACGGTGCTTACTGGGATACGTGTTGACAACAAACAGCGCCTTGGTACAAGGATAGAAGCAGACGGATTGGTCAAACAAATGTAATAACTCCAAACTGCTCTAATGGTAGAAATCTAGCGTAGCATTCTGGACCGTTTCAATGCTAAAAGTTCATCCCTGCAGCAAGCCATTATTGACATGCTTAGTACTGTGAAACTGTGTGAGTCTTTCCACAGCTTTGTGCTACATTTTCGAGAAACATTCAGTGATATTGAACAAAAGGCCAAAGCCTATATGGTAAATCCTGAATATAAGGAATTTAGCCTAGGACCTCCATACTGGTCAATCTGGCCCTGGATATATTGGACGTTTATAAAAGTAAGAAATACTGAACTCTAATTCAACTAACTATACTTACTTATTGAAATGTTCTATTTGTGACGTGATATATACATATCTACAAAACAGTTTGTTTGTAGTTAAACATAAAGCTATACAATGGGCTATCTGTGCTCTTCTCACTACGGGTATCGAAACCCGGTTTCTAGCGTTGTACATCCGCGACATACCGCTTTGCCACTAGGGTGTATCTATAAAACAGAACATTCAAGTTACTAAAAGTGATACACCTTTCAAACCACATATGTTTATCATTGCAAAATGGATATTTTGCTTCATGTTTCGACCACATTTTTGGAAGTCATTATTGGCAGCCTCTTCCTCACCAGTTACACTAATTAACAAAATTAATTTTAGAATGTGGTCGAAACATGTAGCAAAATATCTTTGATTTGCAATAATATATAATTGTAGCAAGCGTATTCATCACTTTTATTAATTAAACGCCACAAGACATATGAGTAAACCAATTAGAACATTTTAGATCTAGAATGAACTGACATAAGGCTCGCAGTAAACACTTTTAAATACCCCATTTTACTGTCCTAAGAATTTCTGTAATTGTCATATAGGATCTAATGACCATTTGCAGGAACATTATTTTCAGAAGTTTTTTAGAAGAAAATTTGAAGCCCAATTTAATGGAGATTTTGATTTCTGATACGTGGTTTTTTATGTATACATTAAATTTGTTGATAGGATTTAAACATGCTATTATTTAAAAAACGGTTTCGCTCTTACAAATCTGTGATTATTTTAAATACGGTGTTTTTAATGGATTTTGATACAACATTTAAGTAAATTTAGGGTCCCTCTATTGGTTAAGGTAACTTTATGAACTCCCAACGCTCTTATCTGAAGTTCGTTTCCCCGCGGTGGATAGAACGCAGAGAGTCCAGTGTGTAGCTAAGAAAACAAAGTAAAATTAGGGTTTTATTCCATGGTTGTCTCAAGGCTAAGGACCAGTTGTATACTGCGAAAGTTCTTCCAGGAAACCCTAAAATATGTTGATGAAACAGAATAAATTCAATTTATCTTAAGTGCCTTTGAAAAAAAAAATTACATATGCATATATATATCTATATACAGCTAACACCATACAGTTTTGAACTCTGAAAACCAATCAGCGACAACTAACCAGCTAAATTGGACAGCCTGCAGTTGCTGCAGTTCTCATCAAACCACTAGGTCTGTGTTCTAGAGTGTCACAAGTATGGGAGGATTAGTTAGCCTGAATCCCTTTTGAAATGAAGACAGATACATGACTGAACACGTGGAAGCATAACGAGTTATTAAAAGTATAAAGTTTTTCGATGACTAGCCTGTTCATGAAAATTCATTAATAGTATAAAGTTTTTCGATGACTAGCCTGTTCATGAAAAGTCAGTGAAAAGTAACAGCAATACTAACGTCATAATTGCATAACCATGACACGAAGGATTGAGTTGTTAGGCATTTAGTGCTTTGGTATTTCGTTTTAAACTGTATAATGCTAGAATCATATCCTGGTGTGTTGTTAGCTTATACATATATATCAGTCTGCTACGGTTAGCTAATTATGATCCTATTATGGTTATTTTTCTGAGTATTTTTTGTGTGTATGTTTGTGTTTACGAACATTTTGGGACGATGTATATACAACATGTGCACTCTGTTTGGGTTCCATATAAAACATTTTCTATGTGTATAATGCTTAATTTTCATTCACTGTTTTAAAATTCCTCAAATTCCCTAGAAATATTTACATGATTCGCAATCAAAATACCTATTATCAAAGTTAGAAACTAAAATATTCATGTTAAGAAACAAATCATATTTTAAGGTAGTTTATCTATTCTGTTAAAATAAGATAAATGTTTTTATTACTTAAAAAAACAGAATTCAGTGTTCTCATCAGTACTCGAAACTAAATCAGCTTGAAATTGTCAACTTTTTATAAGGTTGATTATTTTATCATACATGACTTTTCATAATTAATCTCTATTTATATGCAATACTCAGTTCTTTAAGAACTTAAGATCACAGTGGGATTATAAGCAGCTTCAACTTGTTATAGTCTATTTATGGATGAGAAGCAGCTGTTAGTAACTTCACGTAGGTCTAAGTGACATATTCTTCCAGTTCCAACATTAAAAGTGGACATCTTGATAAAGAAAAAGAGAAAACAAGTTGTTAAACCTTTTAGTTTTGTTATGCCAGGAAACAAGAAGATTACGTGAAGTTTGTAAAGGATTTATTGGGGACGTGTTTAAAGTGAAACACGAAATAATTCATTGTATAAAATATTAACAATACAAATCTTTTATTGACAAGTTTCTATCTTTCTTGTCTGAAGAATTCGTTTAGAAGAGTTGTAAAACACTTTGAAGTATGTTTCAGCAAATGAACTCTTATCAGCATTTTCAATTTGCTAGAGAAAATCTAGTTATAAACTTTCATTTTTAGTCATTTTATTATACTAGTCTTAATTATTGGCTTATGTGTTGATAAAGCTTGACTTGAATGTATGTATATGTGCTATACGTCTAACGAAAAGTAAAATATTTTTATTCAAAAGCTTGTTTGTTATGTTCGTTGTGTATTTGCAGCTCGTAGTTAAAAATGTTTACTTACCTCCGGCCAGCTGGTTGTAATTTAACAGTTTATTTGTGTAATGATCGGGTAAAACATGCGCATAAGTTGTACCTCAAGGATCAGATCAACATATCAGAATATTTTTATTATACCTATGTATATTCCCCTTTATTCAGATCGTTAATTACTTTAGTTAGCCATATTTTAGGGATAAATATAAATGAACAACTCAGCAAATGTACTTATAATAAGCGAAAGATAATATGTAATGTAACCTTGTTTGAAAAATCGTATTGTAGTTTTACAGCTTTTAACCAAAATTTTAAGGTAATTGTACTTAATTTTGGAGAACACAAGCATGTTTTGTACAATACCTCTTATAAAATCGTTTATGGCCAAGGTTTATTGATATATTAAACGGCATTTTATGAGAACTTGGACTAAACGATCCGTTCAGATATTATCATCCACACCTTATGAACCAGAGAGAGAGGCTGCAGTTAGTTAGAAGCACTATCCGCCTAAGGACTTTATATGGTTTCTTGAAGCATATAACATAATTGACTGTTACTTTTGTAATGTAACAACAGCTGAAAAAACGGTGCGTGTTCAGCGGCATCGCAGCTCGAACCTTAAACACATTCCGCTCTTCAGCCAGGCACGCTAGCCACTAGGATTTTCCCAACCGAATCATGATTTGCTTATTTCTTTGATTTCATTATATTGTTCATAAGGCCATGGAATCATTATGTGATTGGAATTACAATATCAGAAGACAAATTTTCATAATCACTCTAGTGGATCGCCTTTAATCACTCAATTAAAATATTTAATATGTATTTAGTTTCATTTATTTCTCTTTCAATTCAACTCTTTTTTTTTAATTATTAAAAACACTACATTTTCACAACTAGCTGTATGTATTGTGGTGAGCCTCCACGCCTGATTTTAAATCTAAACCTATGAATTTCGAATTTCATTCTACATGTCAGGCTAGATTGGATATGTGGGATTTTAATAAATACGACGTTAATATTCGTCTTGTGAGAGTTTACGTATAACTATAGCATTATAGTGAATACTGTTTCTCAAAATTACATTGAATATTTTTCATCATATGACACACACACTCACAAAATATTTAATAATAATAAAAAAAAACAATACCTGTTCAGTTGAAAGTTGAAATATGTATTTCTTTTGAAAACGCTTTACTTAATTTAAATAAAAATCTAAGGATCTTCTATATAAACAAAATTCACGACTTTAATTGTTTTGAAATACTTAAAATAATGTATGTTTTCTTACAGTAATGCTCCCCAGTGGCAAAGCGGTATGTCTGCGGACTTACAACGCTAGAAACCGGGTTTCGATACCCGTGGTGGGCAGAGCACATATAGCCCTTGAGTAGCTTTGTGCATAATTATAAACAAACAAACAAACTTAACAGTAATACTTAAAACATCTTAATTATAATTAACAATCGCCAGTTCTATATGAGCCAAGAGGGTTGATTAGTTTCGACAAATCCTCCCACTAGCACAGCGGTTTGTCTGCGGACTTACAACGCTAGAAACCGGGTTTCGATACCCGTAGTGGGCAGTGCACAGATAGCCCATTGTGTAGCTTTGTGATCAACTAAAAAGAAACATAGTATCAATAAATTAATTTATTATTCTGATTAACTTAAATTTCGTCCAAAATAATACTTCCATTAATCATTAGAATTGGTTGAAAGTAACCAATTATTTAGGACAGTTTAATCTTAACAAACCGGTTAGTCATTTAAATCATCCTTTATTAAGCTTTAAGTTGAAGCAAGCAGTTAATATATTGTATATATATATTTTTTTATTTATATCTAGTTAGTTGTAATTATATGTTCGTTTTACAATTTTTGCGGAACAATACACAAGGACAATACGCACATAATCTTTACTAAGTTTGAACTGATAGAGTTTTGGCTGATCGAATAATGGGATTTAACTGCGGAGTCGTTTTTGCTGCAACGACACGCGAACTGTAGACTCTCAAATTCACAATCCTTGCATGCTAACCATTAGGGCATGTGCGGGGATTTCAGTTCTAATTGAGTAGAAGGATAAAAACGTAAAACTATAAGGTCGTTTTTTAATTTCAATGCAAACACGTACCATAAATTTACAGTTTATTATGTATGATTGAACAATATTTTATTTTTTGCTAAATAATAATTTTTATTTTTAATAAACTAAGACTTCAGTGATGTGTGGTTTCTATAAATGAAGATAATCTGACATCTGCATGTGTTATAAAAACTTTGTGTCTGTATATTACCATCCTAACTTATTGTGCTTTAATATAACCATAAACGTTAAACGTATAAACGTATAAAATCGAGCTTGTTAAAGTAAAAGTAAATATGAGTTATATGCAAATACTTAAGTACTACATTTTGGAAACCATTTCTAAAGTTTCACCAATTGAAATATTAGATTACAGTTATAATAATAAACGCTGTTTCTCGATAAACACATAAAAAATATATTGCTGGGTTATCTAGTAATAGCAGGCTAAAACAAGTTTCAAAGAGTTTGATTCGTCATTTAATATTTTGTGCTACGCGTCAGTTTCTCATCCGTAATTACTAAACAAATTAAACATAAAACGCATCTGAAAATAAATACAAATTCTCATTAATGCAATTCATTATTTTTATTCAAGGTTATTCTATATTCTATAGATTTACGTTTTTCCTTAATATGAACCATTATTATTGTTTTAAAAATAAATTTAACTAAGAAAAATGTTAAAAAAATAGCATTATTTGAAGATTGGAGATAATAATGAGGTTTAAGGGATTAGTTCAACATTCGTCTTCTTCACTTGTGGTTACAGCGTAATTTAATCACTTGCTGCATTTTTCATTTCTATCATCCTTATCCACAAGTAAAGAGAGCGAATAAAAGAGAAACGTATCAGTTTAACACTTATTCTTCAATGTAAAGTTCTCGGTCCTTTCTCACAGAGTTGTGTGGTCGTTCACACGTTCTTTATCCTGTGAGCTCAACAAAGACCCGTTGTTTTGTATCTACTGGCTGATATCAGGTTCGTCACTCGCTAATGTTTTGTTCAGTTTCCTTTTATAGTGTAGTTTTAATGAATTGAAAGATTTAGTAATATTAACTGATTTTTTAATCTCTAATTATTATGATATTAGTTCAAACTTCATATATTTCAAATGATTTTTCTTTACTAACCTACTTTACTAATCATATACATATATATATATATATACCACTCCTTTGTTGTTTAGATTTAACTTTAACTTTTCTTGCCGTCATTGGACTAAGTGTATAAAAAGAAAATTAATAACTTTCATTAGCAAAATATTTCTTCAAACATAAAGTAAGAAAGCATGTAAACATAGGATGTACAGAACTTTGCTCAAATTAGACCATTCAGTTATCACCACGTATTTTAAATTCAGAATATTCTGAATACCTTTTAATTCAGAAATTTCAAAACGTTATAACGTCTGAAGGCAAAACAAACACATATAAGGCAAATTTAGCGTTTGTTTCATTAATATTTGTTTGATCATTTGTAATTGAAATCATCGCCTGAAAGCCAATGAGGAATGTTTCTTCAAACTTATGGATATCCTTAGTAAACATTGAATTTCATGTGTCTTTGAAGTACTGCATAAGTACTTTTGATTTCGACTACCTTGACTGTATTTTTTAATCAAGTTAGTCCCACACACATTCGACAAGAGTGATGCACGAGCTCTGTGGAGGCCACACTAAGCATGTAAAGGCATCATCTGCTTTTTGTTTTATGCATTCGCTGTATGTGTGGGATCGTTATCAGACTGTGTAATGAACTTTCTCCTGCTTAATAACGTCTAAAGAGAGAACAGCATAGTTAATGAGTATCTACATATATCGGGTATAATCCAGGAAATCCATCAATGCGGCAGAACGGTAGAGATAACCAACTCCAGTTGTGGTTAAACAGACCCTTACTTGGATGGTATCTCCTCCACCTTGTTTAAATGGTTTGGTTTGATTTGAAAAGCTACTCGAAGGCTATCTGCGTTAGCCGTTCTTATTTTAGCAGTGATAGGCAAAAGGGAAGGCAGCTAGTCAACATCACCTACCGTTAATTCTTGGGCTGCTCTTTTATCAACAAATAGTAGGATTGATCAAAATATTATAACGCCCCCACTGTTACAAGGGCTGGCATATTCGGTGACGTGGGTTCGAACCCGCGATTCGTAGATTGCGAGTCGAGCGCCATAACCATTAGAGAAACATATGGTAAAAATTACTTTATTATTAAAGTTTGAAGGGAGCTTATTAAAACAAAAATTATTGAACAATTATTACCAAACTATTTGCTTAACTGAAGGCTGCAGACAATAATCTCTCACTACTACTGCATCCAACAAACTGGCGTCTGTTGTTTCCAGCATGCTAAAAAATTTACTAATTAGACCAAAGTAATCTTCTCCACATACAGGTTATCCAATTATAACTCTTTTGTTTGTTGCCTATCCGGAACAAAGTTTTATTGCTGCAATGCACCTCTTCAGCCCTTCTTGACACAATTTGCGTCGCATTGCGGAAGAGTCCACTCTGACACAAGTAGTTTATGGAAGTTCTGCAGTAAGGCAGCTGCTAGATTTACGTCTGTATCTGAGTGAAGTAAGCTTAATTTTCCTAACATTTGATCTGAAGTCCTCAGGTTAATTGTATCTTTTGAATATTTTTTTGAAATCCAGTTTTTGATACTTTCATTTCTGCAGAAATGTTTTGTTTATATAAAAGCTGTTACTACGTCTTACTTCATTAGAAAATGTGCGTCTTCCAGCCGTATTTCGTATTTGAAAGTAGAAAAGTCATAGAGCCACAGACTGTAGAAAATTTGATCAATTTTGTTCAAAGGAAAAATGTTATTTTTTACTATTTAACAATAGAAAATTGATAAATATTGATATTGGACGCCACAACATTACAATGTTTAAAAGCTACATGCCCTAGTTTTCAGAAAGATAACAGTGAGCAATTTTGAAATTTTACATCTCAATCTTTAGTATTTATTTGAGCTAAACACAAAATTTGGATAGTGTTTAAACAAATAAGGGTTTTCAATTGGCATTATTGCTATGTTGCATCATGGACATCTTTTTTGCACAGTAGACTGAATGGTGGTCTCTCGTGCACAATATTCTATGTTGTATAACACAATACGATCCTGATGTTTACTTTATTACGCTTATAAAACTTAAAATAATATTTTGTTTGTTTTTAGATTGATTACAATGACATTAATCAAAGCATAGTCTGCAGTATATTTGTGTAATTCATTTGCAAATTTAATTTAATTTTAAATCATCTTAATCATTATCGTGTCTTATGTTCAAACCAAGAGTTTGATAAATAAGTTCGTTTAATCTATTGAAACTGTTTTTTATATGTGTGTGTTTTTCGGAGAAAACTTGCTAAAAATGTGTAAAGTAATATTCAATCTCAATACAAGGAAATTAAAAATAATTAACAAACTATACAACTATCTTAGAAAAGTAGTAATTCCTAGTATTGTATACTTCAGCAATATTTTCTTGAATAGAAAGCAGTTAACCTATGACCTGTACATTACGGTCCTCTTCTTGTAGTATCTGTACTCCTTTTGTCCAGCGAATGAGATGAAGCAATGAACTGAAGTATATTTGCTCCAGTATGTCAAATATCAAAAAGCGCAACCATTGAAAGAGGTATGGAGTTTGTTTTGCTGTAATTAACGAAAGCTACATAATGGGCTATCTGTAGAACTTGAAGGTAAAAAAAACGATTTTCTTATCGTTAAGTGGAATAGACTTTGCATTCTCCTTTTTACCAAATAATATAAATAACCCGCTCAACAACAGATACCGTTAAAAAAACTTTAAAAATCTTTTCCCGTCCTTACAGATTCAATTTATGGTTTTTCTGGAACAAAAATCATGAGAGATTAGTAATTTTTAACGGAATACCTACTTCAGTTATGTATGTGACGCAACCAAGTTTGAACGATGAAGTCTTTCAATTGGATATACTCGCCAGTGTTTTGAACAAATGTGATATTTTATATTGAAATTTAAGCTCAGGACACAATAACTGAGTCTAATAGAATAGTAATGTATTAGTAAGGACTTATAAATTATTAAAAGTTACTTCAGATATTTTCCTAATCATACACATACAAATATTAATATATAATAAGACAAAAAAATGGTGGAATAACTTTTACATACATTACTATATGCTTTCCTACGAATTGAAATTAGTTATAGAAAACATTTCTCTCTCTCTTTCTGTTTTTAAAAAAACGTAATTAAGTCAGTAAAATAACTGAAACCGTATATTATTAGCTTTATGGTTATTTAGTCATACAACTAGAGCGTAATTTTTCACGCATTCACACCAACGATTGAGTGTTTATAATGTCTGAAGAAGACGGTTCATATAATTTAATAAACAAGCTACTTTCTGACATTGTGTTATTTATAGTAAACATTAGAGCACACAATCTTCTCACCACAGCATAGTAGAGTCATGATATGATTGTTCTCTCAGAAATCTAAACCTAAACCAACCAAATAAATAACAAGTCACGCCGCTCAATCTGGTGATATGTATTGCGGATGACAACAGTAAATATTATCTCGGATTATAATAAAAGTGAAATTGTATATAGAATAAGTTAATTTCCACCAAAGCTACAATATGATTTGAAACAAATGTACAAAACCAAAAGGCTAGTTTAAAACACAACATTGTTGTCTTTACTAGTTTGACGTGAATATACTGTAGAAACACACAACTGTAGAATGTTGTGTCTTGATATTTTCTAAACTTTAACTTATATCTATAGAGTTTACAAACATTTCCCGTTGACTCATACCCTAACATTTTTAAAGCTAGATTGTTTCTTTTTCATTTGATTTTCGAACAAAGATTCTCGTTGATCTTGGTATCACATAATAAATCGCATAAAATAATTATTAAGTTTACTTATTGAATTGTTTTACTTTGTTTTATTTCTTAACAATTATATAGGATCCCAAGATGTTGGCTTGTATAATAATAATGGGAAAGTACTGAATGCTAGAATAAGTGGTCGAAAAGGCTTCTGTCAGTTACCAAATAATGTTATCAATGATGCAAAGACACTTATCTCACGAAGATTTACTTACATGGATAACGGCTGGCTTTTAAGATAAAGGATGTCATTTGAGCACCATTGAATTGTCGATGCTGTCATGATAGTTAGAATGGAAACTTTGAAGCTTAAAAATATACAACAGAAAAAAACACTTTTGTTCCATAGAATATTAAATTTGTCACTTGGATGATGTCATCGATGGGGGATTTGAATTAACAAAATGCTGTTCATGATTTTTTTCGTTTTAAATAAATTGGAAGCTGTTTGATGAACAGCTTTAGGTCTTGATATTTTAAACCGTCAGTACTTTACGGGCTGTCTTTGACACAACAAGTAATTATTGCAAAAGAACACAATAGAATATTAAATTTGTCATTTGGATGATGTCATCGATGGGGGATTTGAATTAACAAAATGCTGTTCGTGATTTTTTTTTCGTTTTAAATAAATTGGAAGCTGTTTGATGAACAGCTTTAGGTCTTGATATTTTAAACCGTCAGTACTTTACGGGCTGTCTTTGACACAACAAGTAATTATTGCAAGAAAACACAATATGTGAAACAGCCGTTATATACTAGCCTTGAGGTACTTCTTTAGTTTTTTATTCTAAAACATTAAGTTTAATTATAATTGTTTTCAGAAAGATGCGGGGAGTAGAAAGTAATATATATAATTTCTCTGAAGCTAAAGAGTTGCTAATTTGCAAAAGAGACTTCCCTTACATCCTTTACAACTTTTTGTGATCCTAATTTTCTTATCTTTCAGTATCCTTTCTTGTTCAGCCTTTATGCCATTGTGATGTATGTTCATGCGCTGATAGTAATTGAAGTTTCGATCTTCGAGTAATTTTTTTTCGGCAGAGCTAATCAAAACGTCATATTATTCTCATGTCATAGGTAACAGGTATACTAATAATGCTGCATTTGTGTTTGTCACATTTCCTGATAATCTAATATTATGATGTTTACCTTATATACCATATATTTATGAGATATTGCATTTATGAAAAAAATAAAAAAACTTTTGTGGTATATAATTAGAATATAAAAACTTTTATCTCAGCCGTATTGCAAAGATGACAATATTAGGGTATTACACGAATCCATACTCCAATATCAACAGTATACAAATCTTGGCACGTAAGACGCAGTTACGTTTTTTGAAATAGAAAAGGCCCCTAGTATTTGTATTATAAAAGTCATTCAACTTTTATACACATACAAAAAGAGTTAAAAACCTTATTAGAAGGATTACTTAGATGTTCAATGTGCCTGATGTTTAAGTTATTTCTATCTTTTTGAAGGAGTACAAAAAATGGCATAAAACACTCCAAGACTAGCATAGCAGTGCCTTCAATTTTATACCGGTATAAAAATTTGGTAAGGCTAACTTGTCACTTTCTATTTTATTTTGTCAATGTGAATTCGAAGGTAGATCAGGTTTCATAAAATGATCTGACTCATAGCAAAACAAAATGATTCATGATCACTAAGTAATATATAGGAATGACATAAAAATACATATGTCACGAAATATGTCAACACTCAAATTGATTATTAGTACAGCAGCAGCGCATATACTGCAACGCTTGTAATATTTTTTCTGGACTGTGTTGACAAAATAAAGTAGAAAGTTTGTACAATTGTATTATACATTTTTAACGGAATGGTAACACTTGGAATACGGTTAAACCATGTGTTTATATCATCTAGGGCACAAGTCTGATGCCTGGCATGGACAGGTGATTAGGGCGCTAGACTCGTAATTTGAGGGTCTCGGATTCGAATATCCGTCCCACCAGACAAGTTCGCCCTTTCTGCTGTGGAGGCGTTATATTGTGACGGCCAATCCCACTTTCGTTAGTAAAAGAGTTGGCGGTGGGTGCTGATGACTAGCTGTCTTCCCTCTAGTCTTTCACTGCTAAATTACGAACGGCTAGCGCAGATACCCCTCGTGTAGCTTTGCTCGAACTTGAAAAACAAACACAAGTTTTATGACTTTACGCCTTCTTCGAAAGTAGACATTTCTTAATGAGCAGCTTTATGTTAATTTTATTGGTTTTTTATTTGTACGTTAGCCTAATGCGTTGACCTAAACCTAGTAATCTTCGTGTTCGAGGTTTGTTGATAGGCTGATATTTTACAATCGATGTAGTAAAGGAAAGTTTGCCATTACAGAGATTTTTATCTAAGCAAATATATTATATATTACACTATTAAAATATCAGAAATTGGTTTTCGAAGTAATATTGAACATGTTTTAATAAGTAGCTTTAAAGTTTCACTCCATGCATAAAATACACATTTTATAATTTTAGAATAACGGAAATTACTTTAAGCTATTCTTGAAATTGATTTCCCTGATCCTTTCATAATACAGTGAAATAGCATTTTAGCAAGATTGTTTGTTATATTTCGCTAAATCTCCAAATAATATATGACATGAATGTTTACTAGGATTAATGATAATTGGCAATCTGCTATTATGACATCATAAGCTCTTTCACTCTCGAATACTAACAGATTTTTTTAAAACAAATTTTGTATATTTTGCTCATAAGCTTTTGTCACTGAAATCATATGTTTTCTGGAAAATACACATCTTGCTCTTTACTTATTAATCACTGGGATATAAAATAAAAATAAAACTAACTCATTATTAAGTTTAATGCATGAGGTAAAAGTTAAGGTTACATTTTCTTCATCTAAACTGTCTTGAAATGCAATCTTGTAGCTGTATGGGAAGCTAATTATTTTGATCACTAACAAGCGAAATATTATCTCAGAGTAGTGTTATAACACAATTAACTAGATATAGATTAGCCAGATATAATATGTATGAGTTCATGAACAAAAAGGTATTCACACGCCTTATTTAACCATCACAGTAACACTGAATTTGTTTGCAAGTTAACGATTTAACCATCCTATATTAATTCTGTTGTTTGTTTGTTGGTTGGTCCTGGAACTGAACCCGCAGGTTTGAAGCTAGCAGGACTATACACGAAGAGATTGGGGTGTGTGCTTATCTATATCGCGTAACCCCAATCAAGAGGGTACCCAGGGTGTCTAAAACGCGCCTAATTGGTCACTCAGGTAAGATGAAGGTCTCTGTTCTCGGTTCTTGCTGAACCTCAATCCAGCATCGAAATCTGTGTTGCTATCCTCCCTCTCAGGATCCCGAGGGCGCCATGTTTCAAAATGTCATCGTACCCCCCCCCCCAACTTACAAGCTAGTGGACCACGGTTGGAGGGTTCTAACGGGGCTTTTTTTCGGCTACTGGTCCTTCCACCTTGGAGTAGCTATAGAGCAATTGGGAATAATGGAGGAGATTGATCGGTAAATTAAGTTTTTATGAATCTTGGGGGACCTTTTAACCCCACAGTATAGCGCGGGTATCTTATGCTATTTATTTTAATTTACTCTATTAATTTCAAGAAATTGTCCAACGTTACGCTAACTTAATTAGTTTTATGCTTGGAAATGTATGTTCAACCCTACATGAATTCTTCTAACTGGAAAAAGGAAAACAAGTAGAAATTACGAAACTACCAAATGTCCGATGGAGATAGGAAAGAGAGGGAAGGAGAGAAGCAGTCCCAAAAAGTCACTTCTGAAATACTTCTAAGTAACATATAATACTGTAACAGAACATATTCTGTTACTTTATAAATTTTCAATAAGCGGATTTTGCCTGCAATTTACAAAATTAATTGAGTACAAGTATTAACTTTTTAGTTGAAATATGTGATATGAGTGATTTTAATGGAGTTAACAAAGATAAGAAGGTTATCATACATAAGATGAATAAAGGATCAAGATCGTGGGAAAGAAGTACATATTAAGTCTAAATTGTATTGAAAAGTTAGTAAGGTTTGAACTCGAGCCTGAGCAATGGGATGGTGGCGGGAAGTATTCCAGAAATATATGACATCTACGAAAATAGAAAATAGAAAGTAATATAGAAAAGTAGAGATTATGTCATTGAGTAATAATATATATAATAAAGCTGAAGGTAGAGGCCTGGAATGGAAAAAATACAAGTAAATTTTATCTTTGACGTAAGTACATCTATTAACGAGGATTTTTTTGTTATTTGTTGTTTAGTGCAAAGCTACACAATGGGCTATCTGTGTAATGCTCACTGCACGTAACGAATCTTGAGCTTTAGTATTATAAGTCCGCAAGCTCTTCGCTTATTCAGCGTGGAGCTTTTGTTATCAGGGAAAGTGGGAATTCAGTGAGAAAGGCTAAAGCTAATATAAAGATAATAAAATTCAAAGACAGTTGTATCTACCTAAAGCAAAGCTTTATATGGATCTCGTGGTCAAGAATATTCAATAAGAATATAGTAAAATATCTCGCTATCTGGCATACCACACTCAGATAATGCTTCCACAATATAATTATATAACTTTATTGTTAACAATGGAAACTGCTCTATTTCTACCACGTTAAACCAAATCACAATATTTTTACTACAACTGAAACATATTTAATAAGACCTACATAATACAAAATACTTAATAACAATTTCTATATTCATTTGAAACTATATGACATTATTTTAAACTCCATTTGATATTATTGTTATGGGATTCACGTGTAGTAACCAACACCAGTAGATGAGACGGACCTCTGTTGTAGAAACTTTTCTACTTCATTACTCACACGGTGTTATTGATAAATCAAGTCGTTAGCTGTAACTGCCGGGTTTCTATATCAGCACAAATGCATCTTCCGCTATACAGATCTACACCACTCTGTATTTTATACACTCAGCTGTAGATAATTTTCCAGAATAGCGCACTGTTAAAATTTTTAGGTTTTGTTTATTTAGCTCCAATTATGGTTTGACGTCCACCAGAACTGCATGTAGACGGGTTCTCTTTCTACGATGCTCTATATGAAGCTTCCTCATGTTTAGAACCACAGTACTGTGGGGGTGGCGTAACTGTAGTAGGCATCGGCATCGTTTGCTTGGCGGTCATGATCAAATTTCAAAGGTTTGAATTAGAAGATACGCTAATGCCCACAAATGGCTATTCTGGGTACGTGTCAGTTAGAAGTTCACGTTTTTAATAAAGTGTCTTAGGATAAGGTTTGAAATGAAAGCAACAAGTACAAATAATATGTTTTTATATTGTGATACCTAAAAAAACTTTCTACCAAGAAAAAATAAATTTCATTAATAAATATAATATATGTTTACTCAAATATATCACCGTAAAAACCATGCATAAAATAATTTGCAGTAAGCATTACACTATATCACTTTTAAGTTCATGTCCAAACGGAAAAAAAATAAACAAAATTTACCTATCAAAGACAGAGAAGTTCTCCTAAGTGCTCTTCATTAGTTTTATCAAAAAGCCTCTAAGTTTTGAATTTTTTTATTCTATAATGAAACTGCAAGATGAACAACGAATGCAAGATTGTTGGCGTTTGTTTATTGGAAATTATTTCACTGGTAGGTCTAAGAAGCAATAATTGAGTAGCTATATATAACAATGTTTAAATATGTTTTCGAAACACCACACAAAACAAAGCCGAGAAACATAAATTAAAAGTCAAGTTCAAGTCAATGGCCAAAAACCTGCCATTCGGACTATCGAGTGTCTTTTTCTGTTTACATAAAATGTATGCATAAAATATAAGTCACCATATCGTGTTTGAACAAAAACACTAACAAGTTTAATGACAGATATAATAGATCACATATGGCATGTTATATTATTACCACGTCATAATGTGCGAGCTAGCTTACATCTTAATCAGAATAAACATTTTGCGTTAATTACTTCTGAAGTATTTAGAGAAATATTTTCGCAATTATTAACGAATCTGCTAAAACATGGTGACAAATAAAAGAATTTACGTCATCATGGATAGCCAAAATATCTGTGTGTATTGCTTGTGCACCATAAAATGTAATTTCGAAATACATCTTAGCTTCATGTAATCTACATAGCACTCGACTCACTCTGCACATTTAATCATGTGCATCATATACATCATATATTAAATTTTGAAGTTAGAATGTAAGAGGAAGCCAAGTAGTACAGCAGAAATCATATACAACAATACAGCACTCTGATCATATACAACAATACAGCACTCCGTGAAATTAGCATCTTTTGCTTAATTCCCTCGTGCAGCTCATATGTTTGGGATGAAAGTGTCAGCATTTCTGTGCAAATATTTTCCTTTCTCCTGTATATAGGTCAATGTTAGCCACAATGCAATTGCTTGCATAATGTGCAAACAATCCTTATGTTATCTCCAAGTTAAACTTTTTATGGGTGTAGCAGTTTTCGTATTTTCCACTATGCCTCGCCATGTTCACACATTTTTGGCGCCTTTGAAGTATCAGAAAACGTGATCTAGTTTGTGCATCTGTATAATATCTCTTGAAATGTTAGTTATACATGTATATATACCACATATATTGCGGCCTGTTGGTTAGGGTATTTGACTCACAATCTGCAAGCAACAGGGTCATAAGCTATCGCCAAAAACATGCTTATTCTTTCAGCCAAAATGGCGTTATAGTGTGACTATTAATTTGTAAAGAGTATTCTGAGAGGGTGGTGGGCGGCGTTGGCTAGGTGAATTCCCTATAGTCTATCATTTCAAAATTAGGGACTGCTTATATAGATAGCTTTGCGTGAAAATTCAACAAACAAACAAACCATATATTTGCTGTTTGAAAGCACATCTTTAGAACATATTACCAATAAGGTGGCGTGAAAAGAATATGACTTCCCCTTTTTTGTGTTTGTTTCCAATTTCGCGCAAAGCTACACGAGGACTATCTGCGCTAGCTGTCCCTAATTTAGCGGTGTAAGACTAGAGGGAAGGCAGCTAGTCATCACCACCCACCGCCAACTCTTGGGCTACTCTTTTACCAACGAATCGTGGGATTGACTGCACATTATAACGCCCCCACGGCTGAAAGAGTGAGCATGTTTGGTGGACCAGGTATTCGAACCCGTGGCCCGCAGATTGCGAGTCGAGCTCCCTAACCACCTGGCCATGTCGGGCCCCGTTTGGGTGAGAGATAAAGTATGCAATATTATCTACAGTTATTGAAATCATATTTTCATCTGCCTTTGTTTTGTAATGGGGTGGCTTATCTTGAGTCCTTAACGAAATCCATAATTTAGCATGACGATTACATATAGCCTCATAAAAGAGTGAATGTTTTCATACTAGACTAATGTGTGCACATATGTAAGTTTATATATGCAATGGAGTGGCTTATCTTGAGTCCTTAACGAAACCCATAATTTAGCATGACGATTACATATAACCTTATAAAAGAGTGAATGTTTTTATACTAGAATAATGTGTGCATACTTGTAAGTTTATCAAAATTATTTAAAAAACTAACAAGTACGAATGCCCCTAGCACACGTTTATGGTAACATTTCTATGTACTTTCAACCAAAACGCATACCATCTTTACAGTGTAACAAGATTAAACAATTAAATCTGAATGTGCTTTACATAATGTGAATGCTTTTTTGGAGTATTATTACAAAGATATCATATTTATTTGAATTGGTGATCGATATTTTCAGAATAAATTGTGCTAGTTGAGTTTTGGTAAACTAGAGCCAACATAGATGTTGCTTCAGTTTACAGTACATCGTGCTAGGATCTGCACGCATCAGTGTGTATAAAGTGAGATTAGTTCCAGAGAAATTCATTTCAAAACACTTGCTTTACAGATGTACAAGCGTGTTCATAATTTCTCTAAGGTATCAGAAATGGGTATGAATGGAAAATCTTCCAAACTAGATAAAAAAAAACACAAAAAAACTTGAAAGCTTGAAATAAGCAACTAACTATAGTATACAATTACACACCTATTTGGCTAAATAAATAAGAAACCCCTTGTTTTATATATCAGTAGGTTAGAGTAATCAAAAAGGATTATCTGAATTAGAGTATCTAAAATCTGTTGCGTTGGTTTTAATAAGTCGTTGTTATTTATTTTATTATTATTTTACACATACCGGAGCATCGTGAAATTAATCCAAATGCTAAAACTCTTGGGTCAAAATTTCTGCTGAATTGATTTAGGGAGACCATTCACTGGATTCATTTTCGTCTGCTCCATCAGAGTCAGCTGTATGAACACGTGTAAAATCTCACTTAAGGTCATCTTACAGTTCAAAAATATCTCATTTCAACACCAAGAAGTACTTATGCTCACCTCATTGTAAGAGAACCGAAGTCTGTGCATCATTTCTACGATGTAGAACACGAAAGAGTAACGGACATAATTATGAATTACTCTTGTCTGTATAAAATGATAATACGTGTTTGTGTGTTTATAATGTTATTTGTGTTTAAGCATATGGGCTAAGGTTTGATTTTAATGGTAAAATATTTGTCGAGCGTATAAGAAATAGCCTTATACAAATAGTAGGTGTAATCAGCTAAATTCTCTGAGTAAAGGAGCATGTATATATATATTTTATAATTTTCTCTTTCTTATTTAAGATATACCTGATTTCAGGTGTAAGCGTATGCAGTAACGAAATCTTCAATAAGAGTATTCTAAGATAATAATAATAATAGACCCTAAATGAATTTCATGACTTTCCTTAGTTTTGTTGAGATTACTGTGATACATCTACATATTTATGCAATTTCATAAAAGACGTAACGTCATTCTATAGGTTTATTTAGAACAATTTTAGATATGTAACTATTTATAGCTGTTCAGCAGAGGTTTTACTCGAATCCCTAATTACTTTGTTTAAAGGAAAATTTAGGTGTTGGATGCAGTAATCTGCCAAGAACATTTCAATCACATAAACAGTCAGTCACTCTGAGTGAACTCAAAGTACCGCGAACCAGAAGTGTCGTCGTGTTAACTGATTAGGTACATTTTCACCCCTTGAGTGTGGGCTTTCGCGCCTCAAGTGTTTCCAAAACTACGAATTGTATATACACCTGAAGAGAGTGCACATGTTGTTGAATGTCGACGCTAGGAAGAGAAGGAGATACAAAGTTCTTCGTGAACTTATAATACAGGCAAAAAATGATGTATTTGAAGTGTGTAAAACCAGTTGATAATGATAACTACACATCATATTAATATACTGACGATATGTATGTAAAAGATAAAATATCTTTAAATAATCGACAAAGATTCACTCTCAATAATTTGAATAATTTTTCAATATTTAAACTTTATACTGGTGGGAAAGATAACAGTAAATTATAAAACGCTAAAGAGGAATTACTAAATGTTTTATGTTTTTCATCTATTGAACAGGAAAAAAATCAACTGAACACCTGATCAAGTGTTCAGTTTGTTACTGAACTTATGAGGTAACCGCTTCATGATCATGTACATTCTATATTAAGTTTGATAAACTGGTTTACTCATAAATAACACATCAGTTCTATAGTTGGTAAACCACAAGTTGTTGATCGTTCCTGTTTCTGTGGTTCATAATAGTTTCCCTAGTTGATTAAAAGAAAAATCTATTTAAAATTTCCATGACTTTGCAGCTGAAACACATTTGTTTTCTTTGACCTACTGTGCCAGATAAATAATTAGGTGAACTATTTGGCCCGTAACTGTGAAATTCAAGCTTTAGTCAGCTATTTCATCCTTTTGTGTCTCTGGTAGATGAAGTACAAAATTAGACAATAGTAAATTCCGTCCTATGAGAGCCATGTAGCTTTCAGCGGCAGCCGCAGGAATTTCTGAAAAAGAGATTCGCGTGGAAAGTAGGTAGTTGTGTAGTTTCTGGAAACTGAAATAAACCTTTCCCTTTGGGTTTAAAATAAATACTGATCAAACTAGAATTAGTAAGAGAAAATAATGGATCTCAGTGATAAGAAATGACAAATATTCTTCCCTTTACACTACATTATTAGCGGCGTGTTTGAATTTTAACACAAGGACGAATATTCACGCTTTACACTAAACACAGGAGTCTTACTATACAGTCATAAGCAGATGGCTTTTTCTTAACAACTGATACAGCATTGGTAATATTAATTTTTTTATATAGTTATATGTTAAAAGTGTATTAATACAAATTTTGGTAGTTACTTAATTAACATAGAATTATGTACACTTGAATTTTTAGCGTATTTATCACATTTGTTTTAACTTCACGTGAAAATGTGTCGGTTATAAACTGTTTAACTGCACTACAATCGTTTTAAATGAAAAATGTAACTTCTGAAGCTGGGGAACGCTAAAAAATGGGTTTTGATACCCGTGATGGCCATTGCACGGATAGCCCGTTGTATAGTTTTATGCTTAACAATAAACAAACTCTTGTTTTATGAAAAGTTAAATCTACTGCGTTTTACCTACGTGAGTTGTGTGTTCAGAGGTTTTACGACAGTAACTACAACTGTAACCAAATAGTTTTCATTTTGCTGATTATAGATGCTTTGTTTTTAATGCTGAGCTGTAGTGAGTCGAAAGTTCTTTAACAGATGTCTCCACATAACTCATTATGTAACTTCCTGTTATTTCTACATTAACAGCGCCTAAAGTACAACAACACATAAAACCATAGTTTGCCTGCGTTTTGATTAAAAATAGAAACAGACGAATAACATGAGGTTAGTAACCTCCAGTCGTTTAAGAACGTTATTACTACAGTCAAGATTGTAAGTAAGATTTTGACTTACAGTGTGAAGTAAACACTCGATTATAACACAAAAACAAAATATTGCATAAGTACACTAATTCAAAAAATCATAAGCACAACTGAACTATTTCATACACTTTTAGAAATTCGATAACCCGAGAGCTTCAGAAAGTAGAACTTCTGATTACATCATACATTATTGTTATCAGAAGCTCCATTACGAATTTGGTTTATATAAAGCAGTAACCATTTTAAAAATGATGGTAATTTATTGAAGATCTATTCAAATACATCTCCAAGATGAATCACATGTACACCTATTTGCTGTTCAATACGAATACAATGTGACGTGTATTACCTTAAAATACAATGCAATATTTAGGTTCCTAAACACACAGCAATCTACGCTTGAATTTACATTTCTAAGTAATTTTTACATGCTCTAAGTTGTGTTTACTGCACTACATTTGTTTTGTTTGAAAGATTTAATTCCTGAAGCTCATTGAATTTTCTGCTTTCACCCTTGCTATATTCAATGCAATTATTACGAAAAATTAAAATTATTACAACTTGCTTACACGAGCTGCCTTCAGACGTTTTATATAAGTAAAAACGGCTGTAGGCATTTCTTTTTAATTTTGTTCATTTTTTGTTTGTTTATTTGTTTTTAAGCACAAAGCTACAGAATGGAATAACTGTATTGTGCTCATCACGGGTATCGAAACTCGGGTTTTAGCGTTAAAAGATTTTAGATTTACCGCTGGGAGCTAGTTTTATTGGCTGCAAATGAGTTGTTTTAATAACTGACAAGAGTTTTATTTATTTTTGTTTCTAGTGACACTAATATTGATTAACTCACTCCAGAAAAAAAGGAGGAAATTGCATATTATCGATCTCACTGAATATCAGAAATTTAATTTATTTCTTAAATCTTTGAAGCATTCCAAAATTTAGTGCTAATTGTTTGTGCTTTCTTAGCACTCTCCACGTGCGGTTTCCTAAAGTAAGGTTATTAATTCATAATGATTGATGTGGGGTAAAAACCTAGTGTAATGGGTATTTTTTCGACCCTTCACAGTTGAATATTAATGTATATTTATAGAAATAACTTATACCTACATCCAGTGATCATATAACTTTGATCGGCGATAAAGCATGCACAAACTATTACTAAAATTTGAGTGATGAGAGTATAATTAATAAAAAAAATGTAAAGGAAGAAAGTGTCAACATGTTATAGAGAAAAAAAAAAGAGTGGAAATGTATAACGAAAATAACCAATGAATCTGCATGTTATAACTTGTTCGGTGTAGTGAAAACCATGTAACCTATTGCTTCTACTTGTTCGGTGTAGTGAAAACCATGTAACCTATTGCTTCTACTTGTTCGGTGTAGTGAAAACCATGTAACCTATT
>NW_013665626.1:310888-323067 GCF_000517525.1 Limulus polyphemus
AACCATGTAACCTATTGCTTCTACTTGTTCGGTGTAGTGAAAACCATGTAACCTATTGCTTCTACTTGTTCGGTGTAGTGAAAACCATGTAACCTATTGCTTCTACTTTATTTTTACCTTTCAGCTTCTATGTCGTGTCGTTAAAATATATGTATCATTGTCAAGTATTTTGTTTATCTGTCGGTTTGGTTTATTTGTTTTAGCTGTCTGTTTGTTTGTAATTAACCATAAAGCTACATAATAGGATATCTGTGCTCTGCCCACTACGGGTATCGAAATCCGGATTCTAGCGTTGTAAGGCTGTAGACATACCGCTGTGCCACTGGGGGGGGGGGGGCTTTGTTTTAGCGCAAAGCTACTTAATAGGTTATCTTTGATCTGCAAACCACGAGGAATTGAACCCTGGATTTAACGTTATAAGTCATTAAACTTACTGTTGACCTATTGAGGAAGTATTATAAAGGAGTGGTCTTGGAAATAATTAAAAAATTTAATTTTGCATGATTCAATCACGTGCTTCTATCATATAAATAATTTATTTCATCGGAAAACAAAGTAAAAAAAAATTGTTTATGCTAACAAGATCTGTCTTATTATAATTGCAAAGTTTTTTTTGTTTGTTTTTTATAACAGACAGTAAAAAGCTGTTCTTTTTGATGAATTTCCTTTCTTGCATGCCTCACTAATTGCGCTAGTAGCACTTGTCAAAGACTTTTAGGTTTTCTGCTTTCCTTGAAACCTGACACGAGAAGGAACCTTTTTGTCTCACGTGCCACAAATGCGGTAAGCTCATTACGTTCCTGTTGCTCATTCTGACACCTACCTAACCCAGCGCCACCTCTTAGCATAATTACAGAGAAGTGTTCCTTTTTTTTTCTCTCTCTCTGCTTAACCTGCTTAAAAGAAGTTTAAAAAATTATTATCTTTATATGTTTGTGAATATGCAAATGCGTGTCTGTATGTATGTGAAAAACTTTTATACACCAAAAAGGAATTATTTTGACTAAATTCTTGACTAAGACCTCACCAGAAAGCTAATTTAATTGGATATTGATGAAATGTACCATTAGATACCTCAGTTCTTACCCAACGTTTTATTGGTAAATTGTGCAATTTGTTACTATATGAATGGTTACGTAAACGAATTCCAAGCATCATTATTCTAAACTCTACCAACTATTAACTTTTTTTTAATGTTCACCACTGTTATGTTAATTCATTTTTTTGAAGCCATCCACTTAATAAACACGCGAGAGGCTTTCTTGTCTAAAAACATTATAAAGTAGGACAATCAAATTGCGTCAGTAGTTTATGCTTCAGAATACACAAACGTGCAAAAGAAACGCAATTATGTAAGTATATTGCAGATTCAATTATATAAGTATTGTGAATAACTCGTCCCTATAACCTAGTAAATGTTCTAACCACTAGTACAGAGTGCTGGTATGAATGAGGCTTTATAATGAGAGCAAAAATCAAGAAAAACAACCATAAAATATAAGTATTTCAGAAGGACATATAGAAAACACTAAACAATATTCAGTAAAGCTTGAATAACCAACACTCTACATAATTCAAACGAATTGTAAATATTATTTTACAAATTTGTTTATCAATTTTATTATGTTTAGATATTGTGAAGTGTTTATAAAACAAAAATAGAAGAGACCCAATCGTAAACTATTACGTTTCCTTCCTCCAGCCACCATCTACATCTCATATGGTGATAGCACTACTTGACCTATGACCTTGAAAACTTCTAGTAGGTTACAATGTTATCTTATGCCTTGACTTTCAGTATCCAAATCTTTATTGGGTTAATTCTCTTAACATTTTGTTTGACCTTGAAAATAATCCTATTTAAGTGACTGGAACCTTTAATAATGCTGTTTCGTAGCCGTGGCTAGTCTACTTAATGGAAATAGTTAAATAAAAACATGTTATAACACAGAAAGGAAGCAAAATTTGAGTATTTTTTTAATATCGGTCTAAAAAACATAATATATGTTCTGTCAAAGTCTATATTTTAAGTTCTTTAAAATATAATAAAAGTTTGAATTCTGTGACTTGACAAAACAAAACAATAACAATAAAAATAAAGTTATACTTTAAATACTAATTTTGTTTCCAAAAATAGAAAACAGAAGTGTTTGTTAAACTGGTAAGTCTAGTAATCTGAGATTTTTTTAACTCCCTCTATTTGATATTCTCTTCGCTCGACCACATGTTTTATAATCCTCTTATAAATTTCTTTGCAAATACGAAGAATTCCAGCCAATAAGAGCTATCCGATAGCAACAGGGAAAACAGCGCGTCAGGAGTTGGAAGAAATTTCTTTTCATCTCTCCCACAGGGCACAATACATTAAGCAGGCGTGAACATGCTTTCAGCAAATTTGAATTGTAAATAGCCAAAGATTTATTGGACTACTTCTCTCCTCGCCCCGCCCCAATGTTTGCTTTGGACGACCTCTCGGTTTAACGAAGAATGAAGAAGGGTGCGCATGTTTATATTGAATTCAACTCTTTCTTATCTCTATTTTGCATGCATATTTTTCTGGTAACGTTATTCTTATATTACAATGCAGCTAGATATTTTGTAAATTTTCCTAAGAAATTTAACTGCAACTTGTTTCTTTCACATTATTATCAATAAAAAATCTGAACTGTCTATGCAGATTTAATGTTGTAGTAAATTTATGGAAGTCGACGTGGTTGGAGTTATTTCCAGACTTATGGGTAGAATCTATCTCGCATTTGCCCTCAAAAAATTTTCTTTCTTTCAGCAAACATATTTTTTTAAACTTTTATTTTAACACGTATTAGTGACAGCTGCCTTAAGTACAGAGTAAGAAGATTTCTCCTTTATAGAGCTAAAACCATTTCACACGTGTTTTAAAACATGATCTTAGAGCATCACTGATGGCGACCCCTGCAGCGGTTTCTTTCACAAACTTGTCGAGAAAAGACATGCCGAATACTTTAGTGGTTTAAAAGACACCATAAAACAGTTGTACAGATGTTTGAGACCCCTCCGACTGAACATAATCTTGTTCTTTTAGAGGGCGTCGCGGGATTAAAATAAGTAATGACACCACAGCTTACGACAGGAAAGAAACGAACAGTGTCTTAAAACCATGTTGCTAAACGAATGATGGATCTAGATTTCATTTTCACTACCATTTGAAGTAGTACAGTAGAATTACTTTTTATCAAAGTCTTGGAGATACCGATTTGATGGTTTAACGCTCCACATGTTCATAATGTGCATGATACGATAGAAGTTCCGCTGAGATTTGTTAGTGCTTTGAGCAAAGACTGTTAAAGATAATGGGGTAAATTTTCGCTAGACTCTTGATTTAGTGGCAGCATAAGATATGAACAGAGTCATTTCTGTATTCGTAATTGAGTATCATGAAAATTATATCGGTAAAAACGTTTTTAAAAAAATATAATCAAACTGGCAGATCATACTAATGGTTGTTTAAATTGCAGGCACAATTTTTTAAAACTTCTAGATGTGTCTAGTATCATTAAAAAAGTGAAAATTCCTATAAAACATGTATTTTCTCTAAGTTATCTTTATTTCTTGTTATTAGTAACCCCCCTCCCAGTAGCTTGTTTGTTTGTTTGTTTTGAATTTCGCGCAAAGCTACACAAGGGCTATCTGCGCTAGCCGTCCCTAATTTAGCAGTGTAGGACTAGAGGGCAGGCAGCTAGTCATCACCACCCACCGCCAACTCTTGGGCTACTCTTTTACCAACGAATAGTGGGATTGACCGCCACATTATAACACCCCCACGGCTGAAAGGGCGAGCATGTACGGTGTGACGGGGATTCGAACCCGCGACCCACAGATTGCGAGTCGAGTGCTCTAACCACCTGGCCATGTTGGGCCACCCCAGTAGCACAGTGGTGTGTCTGCGGACTTACAACGCTAGAATCGGGTTTCGATACTCGTGATGGGCAGAGCAAATATAGCTCATTGTGTAGCTTTGTGCTTAATTACAAAACAAACAAACAATTATTAGTAAACGCACAATTTTCTATAAATAATATTTCTTACAATCTAAAATGCGTGCATAATGAAAACAGAAGATGGCCTAGAAAATACTAGAATAAAACATAAACTAGAACTAAAATGTTTGAGCAACTAATGTGTTATAAGTTTCTATAAAAGAACCCTATTAAACAACGTTGAATAGGGTATGTAAAATTGTCTCCAAAACAAGCAAACTGGATATTTTACAGTAATTTATATTTTTGTGCTCGTGAGAGGAGAAATAACATAGGCCCTAATATGTAATTAAATTTTGTTTTATTTTATTTTCGTGAAAAATATCTAGACTAGGATCAGTGTAAGCCATTTCGAAAAGTAAAAGAATAAACAAGATATGTTTACCAAATTTGTGAATTCGCTAGCTGAGCAAGTTATTATGAACTGTTAATCATTTCTGTTTCTGAGTTCAGTTTTATGTAAAATAGGAAGTTGTTCTATGTTGCAACTTGGTTCCTGTTGCTAAACATGATATCATTGACATACATGTTTAGTAACAGAAACCATTAAAACAGATAAACTTACCGCCCTTTGAGATACATACATTTTAGCAACATGAACCATTAAAAAAGATAAACTTAACGCCCTTTGATATATCATTGGCATACATTTTAGCAATAGGAACCATTAAAACAGATAAATGTAACGCCCTTGGATAAACAGATAAACTTAACGCCCTTGGATATATCATTGACATACATGTTTAGCAACAGAAACCATTAAAACAGATAAACTTACCGCCCTTTGAGATATCATTGACATACATTTTAGCAACAGGAACCATTAAAACAGATAAACTTAACGCCCTTGGATATATCATTGAATAAGATTTTAATTAGAGTGCGGGGAGATGACTTGGTTGGTTTATAGTTACGTAGTTTCTGCTAGAGTGAAATTCAAAAAAACATAAAACAAAAATAGTATATTTGACACACTTCATTATTGAAAGACAAATTGTACTTTGAAACAGAAAACATATTAAAAATAGTTCAGCGAGTTTACATTAAAGAGCTAAGATAAGTCTCATAGACTGTAATAACGTGACATCATGAATCAAGATAGGTTGTCACTTATGTTACTTTACATCTCGCGTAAAATTCAACTAAGTAACCAAGAACCATGCTTTCGGAAGAACCGTGAAAAAAGTGCACATGCAAAAAAAATCTTAATGTAAAGACTACTGGAAAACAACAACAACTAAAAAAACGTCAATGCACAAATTATGATTTACAAGAAATGGTTTATCGATATTCTTGATAAATTATTATTTTGATTTTTTTCTTTTCTGTTGGGGCTGGGCGATAATTAGGGGGGGGGTCGACGTTTGAAGTCGCTGAACAAGTTTAACACTTTAAACTGTAAAGAAGTGAAAGTCAATTCCATTATTCGGTTCAAAGAGCCGGACAAAACCTTTGTGGTGGCATGTGCGTGTGGATGGTTTCATCCTCTATGATTAGTAGTTCAAAATTAACGAAGGTTATAGCTGATTCCTAGAGGTCTCTGGACTGGACATTTAGCCCACTGCGCAAGTTTAAAAATGTGAGTTCCCGAAAAGAAGTTTAAGGCATGTGTATACCACTGAGGCTAAAACTTTTAATTCTACCTTGATAATTGGTGAAAAGAAAAGGAAACCGAACTTTTTTTTTATCCTTTCATTTAAAAAGAGAGGATCGAAGATTTCCAGTTTTAGTCAGTTTTCGTGATGTACATTATAATACAAAACATATCAACTGCCCTAGATAACAAAAATTATGTTCTAAAGAGCATATTTTTATATTATTATTGTTTAAATTGATATATTGTTGTTGTTGTTAAGCATGAAACTACAAAATGGGGTATCTGTGATCTGCCAACTGAAGGTATCGATTTTTTAACATTATAATCCCTCAAACTTACCACTGAGCCATCCTGGGGGTTGTTTAACGGATGCTAGAACATTTTATACTAAGAAATCCAAGTTTTACCTTTCTGTTAACAACCTAGGCACAACTGTATATATCTCATTAGAAAATGTTCTATGTTCTATGTAACTATAGGCGTAAACTCTCAGAGAGTGGTGATTTTCTGCATAATGTGATATAGAGTTTCTTATATTAGCTTAAGTTTTCTTATTTTAAAGATGGCTCCACTTGATATTTTACTCTGCTAATTAAGAATTAAACTTATAATTCCTTAAAGTTAAGCAATCACTCAGTCTTCTTTCATTATCGGTCATTGTCTTTATTGCTAGTTTTATACCAAAACTTTATATTTTAGCTGTCACGTTGAATAACTGGTAGAGGTAAATACACATAGAAAAAATATATCAGCTGTACGCACAGTTACACTTTAAAATACTGCTATATAACAGGGATGTACAATTAGTAATAATATTAACGTGTATATGTTTGATAGTGAAGAAAGTTAACAATAAAAATTAAATTATACTGGATAGAATGAGAGGGGTGGGTAGTATAAGATCTCTATAAATTATATCATTCCTAGCCTCAATAACTAGTTTTAGAGAAAGAGAACGCCCCAGTACCCTAGATACTGTCTTATACTTCACACATACACACACATACACGCACAAATACCCCGTAGTAACAGAATTAGAATTTTCAACCTGAACAGCGCCTTATGTACACGTGGGATAAATGACCAGGTCAGAGACCCTGTATGTTTCCGATATAGTCGGGCAGCAGGCCTCTTCGCCACAAGAGCATTGCTCGGCTCTTTGAACCGAATAACGGGATTGCCTGTCAAAACTAAAACTGCAGAGCGTTTTCAGAGTCACTACCTCTCGAAGCCAGGGCCTTTTGATCCACAGCTCGACACTCCAACCAGTGGGCTACATCTGACCTTTATTAAGATAGCTAGTATATGTGAGTCTCTACAACAATAACAAAAAGTATGCAAATTTTATATAGATATTTGTCCACTACAACAAGAGTTCTACCCTTGTTTTGCTTTTTTTTTAAGTTTCCTTGTTTGGGGATACTGACGCTGGGTGGAATCCCTCGAAGTCATTATAACTCTGTGACAAGTGGCAAATCAAATGATATATTGGTCTTCATATTTACTTGTAGTATCCTTGTAACTAGCTCCCGTTGCAAGATGGTCTAATGTGGCTTAATGGTTAGCGAGTCCGTATTGTGAATCTGAGGGTTAATGATTTGTGTCCTGTTGGCGAAAAAAAAAATACTTTGTGGCTGTGAGAGTACCATAAGATCGACGATAAACTACTATTATTCGATAAAACAAAAGTTATCCAAGAGTTGGCGGTTGGTGCCTTCTCTCTAGTCTATAAATTCAGAATTAGGGACAGCTGTACGTAGATAGCGCTAGTATAGTTTTGCATTAAAAGTCTAAGCAAATAAAGAAATCGTTGAGCTAGTTTCTGAATAACTCCTCCCCCGCTGTCACTGCGTTACGTTGAATGGTTAGAGCGTTAAATTTCGGAGTTTCATTCTTGCGGAGGGCATTTAACAAGAATCAAACAAAATCAACTTTAAAACGCTTCAAACTTAGCTAAACAAAAGGTAGCGTTCTCAACTCTATTATATTTCCTGATACGTATTTTTAATGCCTATTATCCTTTTTCAGTTCTATAATAAGCTAATACCTAATATTTTTTAATTATATGAGCAGAACATAACTTGAACGTAATCGACAATGTAAGACTTACAGAAAGTAAGAAATGCTTACTATAAGTAAAGTAATAGGAGAAGATTAAATGTAATAATTAACATTTTTTATACAAAATGTAATAAAATTCACTGCGCTCAAGAATAGAACTATTAAAAACACTTTTCAGATATTATAAGTAAACAGGAAGCTCAATTTTTTAATTATTTATAAAAAGACTATAAGAAACTATTTTTAACGTGCTATGTCTTCTTTCAATTTGTTTATTTGATTATTACTAACAATAAAGCCACATAATGGGCTATCTGTGCTGTGCCCACAGCGAGTATCGAAACCTGATTTTAAACGTTGAAAGCCATCAGACCTGCCGCTATGGCCACTTGAAATCTGGGAGTAATGGGTTTGAAATCTCGTCACCGAACTAGCTCGCTCCTTCAGCCGCGGGGGCGTTATAACGTTACTGTTAAAACCACTATTTGTTAGTAAAAAAGTAGTCCAAGAGTTGGCGATGGGTGGTGTTGACTGGCCGTCTTCCCTTTAGTCTATCACTGCTAAATTAGGGACGGCTAGCGAAGAAAACCTTCGAGTAAAGTTGCGCGAAAATTCAAAACAAACAAACAAAATTGTCGCTGAGTCACCGTGGGGTCTCCTGTTTGAGCAGAAAAGAAAAAAAGAAAGAAACAAAAATTTTGCAAAATTCATGAAGAACGATCTTTAAAACTAGCTTTCAAATAACTACTTTCTCAAGGTGAAACTCTTACTGTAATCTTAAACTCAATCTTCGTAATGTAATTTTTAATTAATTTGAGTTAGATTTTGACTATTTGAAATAACCAATACAATTCCATGTAAAAACAAAACCAGTTCACGCAGATAATACGATAATCTTGAACTGATATGTAGAAAAAACAGTCAAATCTTCGAGAAATAAATCAGAAACTTTACATTCGTAATTCCTTCATAACTAAAGAAAGAATTGGGCTATTGAATATCATTTATCTGAAAAATTAGGTATTTCAAACTGAGAAACATGTTATTAAACCATCTACCCATATTACCGCACTATGAGGTTAATCCGTACTGTAAAGAATATTCTTATGTTAAAGTTGATCCATTAATACATATGGGTAGTGAAGATAAATCATGAAAACATTCCCACTTACACTTAAATTGTACTCATCTGTTTTATTTTGTCTACCCTAAAATCGATATATTGCTTAACGATATGAAGCTGAATAGCAACGGACTCGATCTTGTCGTCACCAGCATATTTATTTCTCAATAGAATAACTCGACGACTGCAGGTTTTTACAGTAAGTTTAACTATTTCGAATCGTAACTATAAACGCTTCAACGCCATATTCGAAGTTATATTCTATTAGAGTAATCTGTTCTCACGAATGGTATAGAACAACTATTCCTTTTCTCTTGGCGCTACAATATCTTACGATTGAAACATAATGATATAGACTTAACGGGCACGTAATCAAAGTCATTTTATCATAGTAGGTGTTTATAGTTCAGAAGTAGAGACAAGCTTGAAAATAAAACACGATGAATGTCATGATTCTTCTGTATGCACGTACTGTGAATAATTACAAAATTCGTATAAGATGAACTGCATAACTTTTCACAATGTAATCAGCAAACACTGAACAGGTTTGTGTTTGGTGGTAGCCCCAAAGCAGTGGGGTATCTGTGCTGACCCCCCGCGAGTTTTAGTGCGATAAACCCTCAGACTTGTTGTTGAACCACTGTGAGGGGGGGATAGATATAGCGACTAAGCTTCTTAATCCTATTGAAACCATATGATCTGCATCGAAAAACATATAGACTGGAATTACCTATTTTTAAAACACATACAAGTACACCTAGTAAAAACGATTTTTTTACATTGTTAATAAAAAAATCAACTCTTACCTAACACGAATTATCTATTAATTTTAAATTATAAAAACCTATGAGTGAAAGCAAAGGATAATATGTTATGATATGTCATCCACACTACATCTGCCACATCCAGTGCCGACGAGGCCCTTCGATATATGCTAGAGCTCATCAGGCCGGTTGGAATACGACAGAAATAGTAATAGTCCAAGCGCTCTATATATATATATATACTATATATCATAAATTTTCATAAATAACACTATTATGATGTGACTCAGATTGTGCAAGTGATTTGTAATTATTATCAATTCTATTTAAGTTATTTACTAATCAGGTTTTCATGGTAAGAATTAATAATACTCTATTATAATTCAACGTTTTTCTTTAGAAAATTTGTGATTATATTTGTAAATATCTGGTGATGTAAGACAATATCGCAATGCTTGTATATTGTTGTTTTCGTCATAATTTTTCTGTGGTGTACAATTTATCGATCTTTGCACATTTCTGTGTAAGGAGCAAACAGAAGTTTGTGACATTTTATTTAATTCAGCTTCTTAGATGCGATAAACCATCTTTGGCATAGCAAAACCTGATATCATAATGTTTCAGGCTGCCCAGAGCAGAAGACTGTGATAAGAAACAGAAGAAAAATAAAGAAAGAAAAGCTTTGTCTCATCTTCCTCATTTTAACAGGAACAGAGAAGCTACCAACTATGTACCTTACAAGTATCAGATATGTGAATGGATTCAACACTAACAAATTATTTTGAAGACGACACAAACTAAAAACATCGAAAAATATGCAAGCAGTTTCCGAAAGAAAAAGAGAATAGAGTCTTAACAGATCTTATACTATTACTAATTTAAAGATAAACATATTTTACAAGCACGGATATAAAATACCAATAGGATAACGTATGAGTTATTATCACTAACAATGTGTCAACTTATATAGAGATTTACACACACACAAAAACATGCAAAACTAAGAATAAATAACGAGTGATAAAATATCAATATTTCCCACTCTATTGATATGTTACCTGTGTTTGTCATTATTACCATTACGTAATGCTCTCCGAAGTGGCCAAGACAAACAAGTGACTAAAGACAGCGGTGTTTTAAACTAAATCATTTGTTTGCGAATAAAAGTCTTAAATTTCACATTTATTTGGTATATCTTACTCTATGTTTTTCCTCTTGGAGAAAATATTTAAAAACTAGAAACTTTGTAATATAACTTTCATAAACAAGTTGTTTAAAGAGAATGCACATGTGTGAAAATTCATGACGACTATGAGATCGGATCTGGCATTGTGGTTAGTATGTTCAGACTGTAAATCCGATAATTCAAGGTTTTCATTCCGTTGGTGCTGTTGGCTAACCGCCTAATTTCTTGTCTATCAATCTAAAATTAGGGACAGCTGTATTCAGTCAGTATTTTGTGTATCTTTGCATGAAATGTCTAAGACAAACCGGTGATTGTGATAGATGATTTCTGATTCAATCAGTATAAAGGCTTGAAAATTACGAAAACAACTTAATTTCTGCCTTTTGGGATTTCTCTCTCTCTCTCTCTTTTAATTATAGTCACAGGCCGTAAGATTGGTTTGCTTGTTTCAAATGTTTTCTCTGATGTGGCCAAGGGCTCTTTCTGCTTACAGGCTTCTAGATTTTCTGAAGAACATTTCTCACAAACTGCGCGTGAGGTGCAGTACAATACGTATTTTAAAGTAAATGCGTAAAATATTATATTTTGCTCTAAATAAGCTAAATTATATCTGTAAGAATGATTCACTTCTTTAATGTAAAAGCGTAAAATACTCTATTTTGATCTAGATAAACTAAATTATATCTGTAAGAATGATTTACTGTCGTGTTTGTGTAGGTTTGTAATTTCGTCTGTTACCGGGATGGTTGTTAGCTGTGACATCATCATAAATGTGACTGGTGCTGGTGTGTCATTATTTTCTGAGATTGTAATCCTCTGGAAATATTGTAAAAGTGAAGTCGTTTTCTTTCATAACACGTTCATTTTTTTTAGGACTGACACTTAAGTGTGATGCAGCTCTTATGTCAGGAATGATAGCGAACCTTTGAATTAAAGAAATAAATTAATCATGGCAACGGTTCAGGTCCATTTCTATTTCTTTGTAATTGTAACCATAACTATTCTCTTATCATTTAATAATGTTAACAATTTACTATTAGTTAGTTGGGTGCTCCTGTATATGTGTGTGTCAGCTGGTTGGTAATTAATATCTAACAACTTATATCTGTGTGTCAGCTGGTTAGTAATTAATATGTAGTAACTTATATCTGTGTTGGTTGGTAATTAATATCTTGTAACTTATATCTGTGTGACAGCTGGTTGGTATTTAATATCCAGTAACTTATATCTGTGTGACAGCTGGTTGGTAATTAATATCTAACAACTTATATCTGTGTGTCAGCTGGTTGGTAATTAATATGTAGTAACTTATATCTGTGAGTCAGCTGGTGGGTAATTCATATCAAGCAACTTATATCTGTGTGTCAGCTGGTTAGTAATTAATATCTAGTAACTTATACATGTGTGTCAGCTGGTTGGTAATTAATATCTA
>NW_013665626.1:323937-329167 GCF_000517525.1 Limulus polyphemus
TGTGTGTCAGCTGGTTGGTAATTAATATCTAGTAACTTATATCTGTGTGTGTCAGCTGGTTGTAATTATTATTATCTAGCAACTTATACCTGTGTGTCAGCTGAATGATAATGAAAGATTTAGTCAAGACGTATTGAAAGTATTATATGCAGTTGTATTAAATAACTTACGGAGAGTTTTCAGCCAGATTTAGAATTCCTAAAAACAATCAAAACATTGCATATTACCACTTGCTAAACAACGGTAGTAGACACCCACACTTGATCAATAAACTCTATGTCATTGCAACTGCTATGCACAAAAAATATGATTTGCTAAATTGACTCACTTATTTTTAACTCTTTATTATACTCCTTAATCGTGTCTTTTAAGACGAAAATATAATCGTTTGCAACATATTGACAGAGCAAGCAGCTTAACAGATTAACAATGGCATTATTGTTCAGTTTATTAAAGTATGGTGTTTTAACAAGGCCTAATCATGTTGACTTATACTATCACCTCTTTTTCTTATGCCAACATATTTCACTTATTGAGATTCTCTAAGAAAACATTCAGTTATGTAGTACAATATATATTATTCATATTTACCCTTTAGGCAAATGATAATTCAACATTTCTCAATTCATAATTCACTATAAAACCGAAACACCAGCAGTAGTGAATCCTTGGTAATTTAAATTAAAATTCCTGATTCGTTATCGATATATGTATTTAAAAAGCTCCATCAGATCTGTATGTATATATATATTTCTGTATGTACTGTTGATTGACTGTATTTACGGTTCGATGTGGCTAAAAAAGGACAAAAATGAAAGATTCGTTAAATTGCCAATGGGAATTTCAAGTAAAGGTTTTTATTAGGTTTTCTTCCTTTGCTGATTTGTAACAAAGGAAACAGTATAGGACCATTCACAGGACGATCCAACGGGAACTACAAGGTACAATGTGTTGCGGTCTGCATTTCTACAGAAACATATAACACTATATCATTAGTAGTTTTGGTGGCCTGTTGTTTACATAACGAAAACAAAATACCTTTGTCAAATAAAACATATTGTTCTTGATTTACTACGCCTATAATCTAACGCAGAGAATTCGCAAAAGTCTGGTTTTAAGTTGACGACGTTTTATATTTACAGTGTTGTTCTTTTTTTTATTGTTATAAAATTATGTTATTAGATCATTACTGATATTTTGGTGCTGTTACGGGTATAATGATTTATAAAATGTTTATAATATATGTAAAAATAATAATTAATTCATTAATTAATTAATTAATTAGTCTATCTGACGACCGTGCATCTTTACAAAAAACCCTGCATCGTAAGTTTCTTTGGCAAAGGTTCCGTCTTAAGACTGTCATACAGAAAGTATACTACTCTTCCCTGTCGGCTTTCCATAATCCATCTACTGTACGAAGATAGCGATATTCCACCGCCCATTTCAACGGGCCGGTCGCATAGTAGTCTATAGGCACTGTGTCCGGCGACTTGACAGGACTGTCTCCGTATGGAATGGCATAAATGTTCATTTTATTATCCAACTGCTTGAGGTATGCAAAGGTTGAACGGAAGATATGACTAAGAGCTTATTTTGGGAAACGCGTACTTGTTGGCCTCGTTTCCATAAGGAGATCATTTTTGATTACATTACGCCAGCTTAGAAAAAGCGCACACCACAAAACATCTATTCTTGTAACAAATGGCTTATAGAAGTAGTGTTCCAATCACTGTTGCGTTTGTTCTATCCCTGCCGGCCTGAAGAGTTCTGCCCAGAGAGAAATGTTGTTGACAATAGATGTGGCGGACATGGTGAGGTTGAAATACTGTTAGACACTTAATTTTCTGAGAAAAAAAAACCCAAAGGAACAAATAAATAATATAGTGTTAAAAATATAATAGGCCAAATACTAATGTCTTATGGCAAGCATAATTATTTATACTCCGTACAGTTGCCAGGAGCACGTGGACGGCTTTTGCCACTGGCCTTTGTGTTTCTAAGTTCTCACCAGCTACTGCATCACACTATCTAGGCACCCATTGCCAAATAATTTCCAAAATCTAGTTCTGATACATTCCGTTTCAGGGTGAATTTGTATCAGCTGTGGTCATCGTGTGACATGTTGGTTTGCGTGTTCAAAATCGTTTTATTAACGTACTCAAACCTCTGTACATTAACGAGTGTATAATGTACCTTCTCAGAGACACGTGTACAAGTTTTTTAGCATACAGGAGAACTACCTAAGTCTATAATATTTAATTTTTCCGCGAGTACAGAAGGACCACGTTAAGGTTGCTATTAATGGATTTAATTTTAAATAACGATTCACTTTATGTGTCCCACATAAAACCATAGAAAGAAAACATATTACAGTACGTGATCTGTGTTATCATGGATTGGGGCTTACTTCACATGAAAAGTAACAATTTTCAGGATATATAGTCATTTTTTACTGTATTTAGTTACCCTTCAGTCGCCCCACAGTGACTCAGTCGTAAGTATGAACGAGGTTTTGATACCTGTGGTGGACACAGCACAGATAGCTTTTTTGTATAACTTTGCGCTAAACAACAAATAAACGAATAAACCCTACAGTCAACTGAATATCACTCAGACAAAACGGGTTTTTTGTTATGGTCTATGCACAAACACAGGTATGTTAGCATGGGTATGGTGATATCTAAATAAAATTAGTAACGGTAAATAAAGAATTATATAATTAAATATTACAAGTTACGATCTCACTTTAAATGCCCGGTTTTTCATTACTTTTTGAAAATGATTATCTTTTCTTTGGGAAAACTTGATACGACAAAAATAAAATATTGCTACCAAGATATTTCTGCGTGTTTTTTATTTGTTTTTTCTCTATAAGCACAAGCAATTAACTAAATTCAATCGTTTTGAAACCAAAGAGTCACATACCGAACTCTCTATGACTACAGATATTTCTGTGAGTATTAATTACTTTGCAAGAGGATAAAAATATTATAATGTATGTATGATTTGTAACCTGTGTTTATGACAGGAGACAGATGACACGTTAGAGCTTGTTAGGAGAAAAGAAAAAACTAATGACTTTGAGGGAAAAGCTACTTACATTATCAGATTAAATCACTGCAAGTGAGTTAATTTTCAGAATTTCTGTTTCTTCATTGTCTTTAAATATACCAACTTCGGTTAACGTATTTACATGCTTAAATAACTTTTTTTTGCGTTTTGTTTTGCTATGTTTAAAGCAATGACTAACGTTCTCTGTATTAAATGATGTACTGGACATAGTGAGAAAATATTATCAGCATAGCTCAATGGTAAATCCAGAGAATTCATTTCTTAAGATCATTAAATTAAATCTTTGGATCAAAGAAAGTTGAAAAGACTCGTGATATATACATATATATTTATGGAAGAAAGAATGACTAAAATCTGAGAGTTATTAATTAAAATCTCTCTAACGTTGACTAAAGTTTGTTAGCTAGCATTTTAAACGTTTTCTACGTCCATATGTCTGTTCGTGAGTTAGCTGTATTTGATATATATAACATTTCAAGAATTTGTTGTTTTCTTGTATGACAAGTATTAGTTTTATTAAGACTGTCAAACTCGTCATTTTGATATCAGTTTGTTTGTTTTTTGAATTTCGCGCAAAGCTACACGAGGGCTATCTGCGCTAGCCGTCCCTAATTTAGCAGTGTAAGACTAGAGGGAAGGGAGCTAGTCATCACCACCCACCGCCAAGTCTTGGATTACTCCTTTACCAACGAATAGTTTGATTGGCCTCACACTATAACGCCCCCACGGCTGAAAGAGCGAACATGTTTGTTGGGACGGGATTCGAACCCGCGACCGGCAGATTGCGAGTCGAGTTCCCTAACCACCTAGCCATGCCGGGCCATTTGGTGTTAGTTGTCCTGTAAATAAAAATTCAATTATGCCTCATAAAAACTGAAACACACGTGAAACTTATGAAATGATATTCAATATCCAAACGGTGAAATAAGAAATAATTATTGTCTTTCTCTTTTCACAAAATCTTAGTTTAAAATGGCTTTCAAAATAAGAAATAAAATAACTCGGCTTAAGGTAGTTTTTTATATTTGTATTATTGTTTATTTTTTGTTGTTAAGCGCATAGCTATCTGTGTTCTGCTCACTGCAGATATCGAAACCCGATTTTTAGCGTTATAAGCCATCTGAAAACCTGTGGATGATCATTGCGTTAATTAATACTTATGAGTCGCTCTATCTTGACTGCACGTTACAAACTTTAATGAATCTTCTATTTGGTTTGAAGATATAATGTCGTATGTCATGAGTATCACCATTTTACCTCTAACATGTAATATCAAGGCCGTGTGAACATGGATATGTCGTTTCCGGTGCTTGGGCTCTGTTTATCTTGCTGGTACACAAATCTGTTTGATTAATCAGTTTGATCGTATACACAGCACAGAAAGCCTATCAATAAAACGCTGTGACCAGACAGAATCCAGGACAGGCAGTTGACGAGAGTTTACGTAAATATTTGACTTTTCGCTGCAATTACATGACACTATCCCTGTAAAGGCTAAAGACGTGACTAGCTTCGCGTGAATCATGTGCTTTGCTTGTTGAAGGGGGCTTATCATCTCTGTGTTTTAAGAATGGAAGAGAGGTAGCGTTGAAGAAGTAAAAAGCCACACTAACTACTGAATGTGATAAAAAATCAAGCACGAGATACGTCTAACAGTGATTAATGTAACCCGTATGAAAAAAACAATACTATATTATAAGAAATATCGTGCGACCCGTATGAAAATAACAAAAACTACTATATAGATAAAAAAAATCGAATTATTCAAATCTTTGAACTCACATAACAAACAAATCTTTGTTTACAAATAAACCGGTGGAATAAAATAATCGAGAGAAATTTTACGTATATTCTTCTCGTGTCTAATTTGTATTTCCTTATGAGATACAGAGCGTTATGAATCAAATCAGTTGGTGCTATATTTTGTATTTCTATGCAGTGATTTAATTTTTGTGTGACGTTAGCCAGTGCTACAAAGCATTAACACTTTTTATTTGTTTAACGGTTGTGTTGGTAAAACCACATATTCTACACTCTAAGAATAAATGTGGAGTTAGCTGTGATGTTGTAGTTCTTGGCAGTTATTTTGATTTAAAAATAATTATCTCCTAAGAAATTATTACTAATCAAGGGTGTTCGAAGATTATACAATCCT
>NW_013665626.1:329853-352053 GCF_000517525.1 Limulus polyphemus
TGTTAACGAAATCGCTTTCATTGAGATAATTTTATCACAGTTAAAACATTTTATAAAAATTTACAATTAATCTTATTTGTTTGATTGTTTTATCGCTAAGCGCATAGCTACACAAAGGGCTATCTGTGCTCTGCCCACCGCAGGTATCGAAACCCGAATTTTAGCGTTATGAGCTCACAGAATTATTGTTGCGTCACCGGGAGACAAGCTTATTCGTATGAAGTATGAGTTATTTAAAATATTACTATATAATAGTTCATAATTCTATTGTATGTGTAAAATCACTTATTTTTAAGAAGTGTGTGAATTCACATTTTTGGGTGCAGCTTATGTATCAGTATTTCACACCCAAAAAAAGTGTCAAATCACAGCTTTTTTTTAGAGTATATTCGTATATGTTAATTAGTGAATTAATGATATTGTGGAAATATTAAACATAATTATATGAATTAATTTACCTGTTTTACAAGTAAGTAGCAAGGTTTTCAACCCATTAAAATGTTTTATGTGTTCACTATTAATCTTTCGACTCTTTATGTTGTATCACCCAATAAAGTTTAGATTTCTAATTATAAAAGGATAAAATGGATAAATTCTGTCATAAGTATAAGACTTATATGTTACACTAAGCAAAAAGGAATATAGGAATTTAGACGCTCAGCTTATTATGATCAACATCTCGTAAAATAATTTATCATTATTAACATAGTAACTTCATACATCTATGTAATATAGGTGATATCCATTTCTTTAAAACATATGTCTTATGTTTTTACAAGTCTGAAACGAAACACATTATTTTCTGTTTACCTGTGTTAAGTTAATTACTGTAGTGAAATGACGAGTTAATAACTTATTTATATTATTATGGATGCAATGTGGTTGTGAGATCAACTCTAACTAACACAGTTTCATGTGTCCAGGAAGTAGTGAAAGATAGCACTCAGCAAATGCTGTAAACTCCCCTCTCCTTTAACCTTCTTGTAACATCTCAACACTTACGTTAAAACCAACACGTTAACATTTTAATGTTGTCGCTTCTAGGCTTTAGCATCACTTAGTTTCTCAAAGAGAAAGAACGTTATTTTCTGTAAGTTATTTTGAATTACGCAAGCATAAATATAATGTGCTGCTTCAAACTTAATGTTTTGTATAAGTGTACATATGAACAGGTAAAGCTAAATGTTTTACTATTTATGTAAAAACATTATCCTTTATAACTATAATCTTTAAGAAAACGGACGCAAATAATGAGCTAAAAAATTAATTAAACTTATATAAGATATTATATAAACCAAGTCTAGCTGACACTTTTACATGGCACACAACACTCAAACTAAATGGTTGCATGGCACACAACACTAGATGATTAAATTACCTTCATCTACAATTAGTGGATTATTATAATAGCAGGAGCCTTCATTTTGATTGAAGTATTTAACGTCTGACTTTCAAAGTCTTTCACATAATGTATGCTCCTGATGGTTCAGCGGTAAAGCTGAGAGCTTATGTTGTTAAAATTCGGCTTTCGAAACCTACGGTGAGTAGAGCACATGTAACCCATTGTCTAGCTTTGTGCTTAACAACAACAAAAAAACACAGAATATGTGTTTTGTCGCTATAGTTGTTACGAAAAGAATTAGCAGAGCTGATAGTTAATTTTTGCATAAGCTATAATGATTTTTGTAGGTTTGGTAAGTATTTAAATCCGCATAAGTATATATAGTAATTAACATAGACAATAGTTTGCTACACTTTGTCAATTTTTCAATATGATTTTATCTTCATTTTACGTAATTCTGTCAGAATAATGTTTTTTTTTTCTTGAATGCTATTCTTATTTTAAACGAGAGCGTAAAATTTATCTCTGATAAAATTTACGTTTTAAAATGACTCATTTGGATAACAGCATTAGTTAAATAAACATTGTCTGTTTATAAAAGCAGAAAGTCTTAACATTATTTACGAATTGTTTAGCTTACCTTGCGTTTTTTTTACATTAGCCTCAATGTTATAAAATAAAAATCATTAAGAACTCATGGTAACTAAATCTTTCAAGAGTCTTCAAGGATATCTTACTTAATTGCTGGATAACAGTATAAACCCATGAGCTGTTTTGCCTATAAAATTCAGATATACCATTTTCAAAGATAAATTCAAGAACACGTTTAAATAATTACTTTGAAGCAAGAAGAAAAACAAAGTTTTAGTTTAGAAAGACAAATCTCTGGAACAACTCATCTCTGACATACTTATTTTATGTAATTCTAGCTGTTCCACGTGGAGAATTTATGCATTGAGGCAAGTTCTATGCGAAAATAGTGGCTTATTCTACAATACATTTCTGGTATTAATTGAACTCTTATAAGGGCCATGGGTTGGCCTTGTGGTAGAGCTCTGGATTCCAGAACTAACGAGGAGAGGTTTTAATCCTTGTGATACCATAAAATGTTTTCCGTGATTTAAGCTGTGAGCACGTTATAAGGGTGACAGCCAATCTTTGAGCGTGGATGGCAGGCTGCTGCTGAATGGCTGCCGTCCCTGTGGTCATAAGCGCAAAATGAGGAATGGTGGTAGATAACCTTAGTAGCTTTGCCATGAATACAAATACTGAAATTTGAGTGTAATATATTTTATGATAGCTTTCACTCGCGCCTTCGTTTTAGAAATGATAAACTGAAGAATTTCATACAATTTTTTACACATTGATGTTCATCGCTAAAGCTATACTCATTTTATTTTTTCAACAGCTAAGTATCAAACCATATTATAATAAGTTGACAAACAACGATTTATAAGCATAATTGTTGCTTACAAATTTGTCTGCCAACTTATTATTATATTAGCAGTGTGCTTCCTTACTCAAATATCAAATCATGTATATGTTTGTAAAATACATTAGTTAGTTGACTACCTTGGTGTAAGATTAACATTACTTACAGGAACAAGGCTTGTAAGAAAAACCAATGATAATGACATGAAAATTCATGAAATACATCTGGTTTGTAATACATACAACGTTCTACTAAGAAACCTTAGATAGACTGTTTTGATTTCTAACGTCCATACGACTCATCTCAATCGAATCCTTCTCATGAGAGTATAAAATTGAACTGTACTAATCAGTTTCACGTGCTTGGTTTGACATTTTTGGGTCACTGTCTGTTTAAATACTTCACCTAACCATCACCATTCTACTATAATTGGTTTATATATTAATCTCCGTGAAATAAAATAAGGCTCAAAGTTTGTTATTTAGTTTTTAAGTGAACATTTCCTGTAAGAAATGAGCATATATGATAAGTCTAGATAAACATCCCTAATGCTCGAGTAAAGTAGCTTTTGATTATCCCAATAAGTTTTACATGTTACAGTTTTCATTAAGAGATACTGTAGAAATAAGTTACAATAATTCTAAAAAGACATGAACCAAATCAAAGAAGAATGTTTTCATAATATGTCAATCACATTTTATCTGCTATATCCATTGATGTTGAGGTGTTTTGCTTAATATCAGGGCTCATTAGGCCAACTGAGCAGCAACAGACATGGTAGTGGTCTAGGCGCTATGTATATCATCAGATTTATGAATAACGATTGGTATTGTGCGAACATGAATAAAAATTGTTATTGTGTGAACATAAATAACGATTGCTATTGTGTGAACATGAATAACGATCGTTATTGTGTGAACCTGATTAAGAAAGTGAATTATAATGTCTACCAATATTATTGAAGTCCTTTAGAAATCAGATTTCTAGGGTAAGAATTAATAATACAAATAATGATTGTAGATAGTGGATGTAGGATACAAATGTTTACGAAGAGCAAGGATGTGAGGTAAGCAAAATCATACTACAAATAAAACTCAAAATATCCAACCATTTTAAAATAAATCTAAAATTTTTAAACTTATCTGGCTACCATCGAAGAACTGTATGTAGTCTGTAAACATTGCATCAGATATGAATAAAATCTTTACTTTTTTTTTCGTTCTAGGAAAAAGAAAACTACCATTTGAATAAGTTCTAGGTAATCCTGTCTTAAACTGCACTCATGTTTTTGTTTCATTTTTATATTCTGAGAACTTTCTTCTAAAGATTTCCCAGATAACAACCTAAACAATTTACGTTAAAACCAAAACATTTATGTTACTTCAGATTATCGAACACTTGGAATACATAACTCAAGAAGAGTTTGAAACTAACGGTTATTTCTTATTGTGATCTAAAAAGGTTATACTTAGTTGATGTTGCATGCAAGAATATTTGTTTCAAAGACCTTACTTTTCCATTCCTCTACAGTAATGTCACTCATCAAACCAACCAAGTACACAGAATACCTTTCAAATCAACTTTTTAGAAATGAATCATTTAACTAATTATCTACTTAGTAATCAAACAGCTATAAATATTCTTCGAATCAGTTATTCAGATATAGCTCTAATTGATTATTCACAAATTGAATATTAATTTATCTACCAAACTACAGTCTGAGTGTTAACCTTGCAAACATTTCTTTAGATATAACCTTTATAGACAGGCACGACCTTTCGTCAAAACAAGTTCAAAATAATTCCTGTTTAGAATCAAGCTTCTTGATAACTAAACACTCTCTCAAGAACAAAACACGTGTTCTACATGAATATTTGTATTCTACATGTTCCATTTGTGTTCTACATGAATATTTGTATTCTACATGTTCCATTTGTGTTCTACATGAATATTTGTATTCTACATGTTCCATTTGTGTTCTACATGAATATTTGTATATCTCAATTGATTTTCATCTGTTCTATGCCGTCTCATTCCCTACGCATGTTAATATAACACAAGTTTTAGTTTACTTTCCTCTTGAATTTATTCACAGTTTCGACTATTTTTCCTCTTTAATTATTGCTCGGTGTTTCAGTTGCTTTCTCTTCTATTACTTCACGACGTTTCATATTAGATTTTTTATCTTGAATTACTTTAAGATATCTCACTGTTTAGAATCACTTTACCGTGTTTCAGTTGCTTTCTCTTCTATTACTTCACGACGTTTCATGTTACATTTTTTATCTTGAATTACTTTAAGATATTTCAACTGTTTAGAATCACTTTACCATGTTTCAGTTGCTTTCTCTCGATTCACTCCAGTGGAAGTCTGAAGGCTTCTAACACTAGCAATCGGGTTTCGATACTCGCATTGGGCACAGCACAGATAGCCCATTGTATAGCTTTGTGGTTAACAATAAACAAGTACTACATGGTGTTTCAGCTACTTCTCTGCGGTCTTTCGGTCGCTTTCTCTTGATTTACTTTACAAAGTCGTAGTTGCTTTCTCTTGTTTAAGATTGAATGAGCTTATGTATAACTTCATATACAGTTTATGTACATATATATATATACATTAATTAAGTGTATAAAGATATAACTATACGATGCTTACATTTATTTTTGCTCGATGTTTTGACGCTTTTATTTCAATTAATTGGCCATTGCTTCGACTTATTTTTACTTGAGAGAATTCAACATCTTTTGACTTGCTCTTGCTTCAATTAAATTACAATGTTTCAGTTTGGTTTTGTTGGATGGCTTATTCAAGTTTCATATTGATTTTGTTAGAATTAGTTATTTTTATATAGCTCAAAATTAATAGTAGAGTCACACAAAGTTTTATGTTTACACATTTCAGACACTTGTGTAATATAAACATTTTTTCTGGTGTCATTATATAAATGCTACTTCAAGTAATATGATCTTGCAATTACACTTTTTGTAGTGACACGTTTTAGGTGATAATACAGTTTGTACAAAGTTTCTATAGTGACACTTTTTAGGTGATAATGTAGGTTATACGAAGTTCCTGTAGTGACACTTTTTAGGTGATAAGGCAGGTTATACGAAGTTCCTGTAGTGACACTTTTTAGGTAATATTGCAGGTTATACGAAGTTCCTGTAGTGGCACTATTTAGGTGATAGTAGAGATTAAACAATGAACTTGAGAGTAAGATTTTAGGTGATAGTCAAGATTAAATGAATGTGCGTGAGAGTAAGATTTTAGGTGATAATCAAGATTAAAAAATGTGCGTGAGAGTAAGATTTTAGATGATAGTAGAGATTAAACAATGAACTTGAGGGTAAGATTTTAGGTGATAATCAAGATTAAAGAATGTGCGTGAGAGTAAGATTTTAGGTGATAATCAAGATTAAAAAATGTGCGTGAGAGTAAGATTTTAGGTGATAATCAAATTAAAGAATGTGCGTGAGAGTAAGATTTTAGGTGATAATCAAGATTAAGCAATGTGCTTAAGGATAAAGTTTTAGGTGGTAATAAACTTTAAACAATGATAAATAAGTATAAGAACAATATATAAAGGAGTTACAATACTAGCGTTACTTAATAACTATATCGATCTTGCATCAAGTAATAATAATAAGAGAGAAAACTAAGATAGCCTGAACCTTCTTTTCTCCTTATTCTACACCTATGGGCTCTAGTGTACTTTGGTACCAACGGATGTTTTGTGACTTCATAAATATTCAAAGTAATACACCTTTTAAGCTTTGAAAAGGTATCTCTAGGCTTACCATATATGAAACAACAGTTATAACCTTTTTAAGAGACTGATTCTGAAATACAAAAAAAAAAGGTAAATTATATTTAAATCATCACGGTTTTTATTATTCTGGCAAAGAATCAGCCAAGTCGTTTTTTGTTTGTTTTGTTTTCTTGAAAGCAATATATTATAATGTAAACATAAACATCTATATAAAAGGTAAGAAATAGGTCTCTAGAGAGGTGTCACCTCCTAATCATTTGTGGTTGAAAATTGCTGTAGAAGTGTTGATAGTGTAGATTTTGAGCAAAAGGAAAACGATAAATGTTCAACTGACAGGAGTCTACGGAATCCAGATGTTGAAATCTTGGCAGCTGTGAGAAATACTACCATCTATATCCGAAAGTAAAATGGAAGTGATGATCTGTTTGTGCTGTTCGTTACCTGTTTGTTTCAGGCATGTAGTCTACTTACTGCTCAGCTCTTTGTAGTTGCAAGCGAATAAGTATGTTTATTTTCTTCGTCCCACGTGGTTAAAGAGAAGTTTACAGACTTACAACGTTAATATCCAGGGTTCGATTCCAAGCGGTGAACAGAGCGCAAATAACACATTGTGTAGCTTTGTGCTATAAAACACCAAAACTTCTTTTACTCTTAAATGAAACAAGGTTTTCGTAAAACAAAGTAGGACATTACCTATCAAATTTGACGCTATTTCGCCATTCTCAAAAATCTGTTGATGTTTTAAAGTAGGAAGAAGACATCTCTAGCCTTTGGTTAAGTGTAATTATACAGAAGACGTAATTTTTCATGATTAGATGCCATACAAGTACGTTCTTCTTGCTTTGCTCATGAAAATAGGAAGTGTTCTTGCAACAAAAGGGTGATTGCATGCGATTTAAGTGTCTGAAAATTTAATAATTTTAAACTTAGTTTAAGATAATTGTTTGAAAAGGGAAATTTTTTAAAGATAATTCATTTTAAACAAATATTGACCAGAAATATTTTTGTGGCCTTTTATTAAAGTATTTGGTGTAAATTAGTTAATCAATAAATAATATAACATGAAAACTAAATTAAGATGTCTATACGCTTTAACATCTGATGCCAACAAAACTACTAGCTAATTGTGTCACATAAAGACTGAATATATATATATATATACCTTATAAAAATACTTGCTTCACTTTTATTAGTTATTGTAATAAATATTTCTGTATAAACTAATGTTTACACACAACAAAACATCATTTTGAATTAAGAAAGAAACGTTTTAAGGTTGATCTTAAGATGCTTTGTTTTGCTTTTGTTTGTCTGTAATTAAGCACAAAGCTACACAATGAGCTATCGGTGCTCTGCCCACCACGGGTATCGAAACCCAGCTTCTAGCGTTGCAAATCTGCAAACATACTGCTGTGCTACTGGGGGACGTTTGTCTTCTCCAAATACACTTCTACGTCTTAAGAGCAACAATAAGTTAAGGAAAATCATCGTTAATATTCGAAATTCGTGATAATATTTTGAGTATTTAGATGTATTTTCCATTTTATGTTTTTTGCTCTTTCCACACTAGATTTTGCGCCTTTTCCGATTTTTTTGAATAAAAATTATTTTAGTTTGATTAAAAGTTAGAAAAAAAATCCCAATTTATTTCTCCAATAAACAATGACATTATTATAATTTATATTTTCCAAACACTTATGTCTGTAAATCTCACATTTTAAATCACACTGTCTAGAAAATGCTCTAATTATAATTCATATTCAACCTAAAACCAATCTAATAACAAGTGTAACATCGCATATGTAACTCATACACATAAAGTTAGAAGAAGAACAAAGTCAAGAGTTAACTTTAGACAGCAGTGGTTGAGTAGAAGTGGGACATCGAGAAAGGACTAACGGGTCCTAGTTTTACATTTCTAATGATATTCCATAGGCGAGTTTTGCAAATCGTGGTTAAATCTAACTTGCTGTCATTTGTATCCAATATCTATACATATTTCTCCCACTAAGATGCATTCATTATACATCCGCTACGTCTATTCTATATGTGCAACATCATTTTATTCTTTCACTGGTTATTCGTTCTTCAGATAAAAAAAAATCATCAGAGGTATGATGCTGCTACTGCACTATGACGCCATTATTTCTTCCTGATGTTAAGTTAACTATAGACTTGTGTGTTTTTGTGTATACATAATGCTGCTGCTGCTCTATGACACCATTATTTCTTCCTGATGTTAAGTTTACTATAGACTTGTGTATTCTTGTGTATACATAGTGCTGCTGCTGCTCTATGACGCCATTATTTCTTCTTGATGTTAAATTTGCTATAGACTTGTGTGTTCTTGTGTTTACAAAATACTGCTGCTGCTCTATGAAGCCATTATTTCTTCTTGATGTTAAGTTTACTATAGACTTGTGTGTTCTTGTGTATACATAGTGCTGCTGCTGCTCTATGAAGCCATTATTTCTTCTTGATGTTAAGTTTACTATAGACTTGTGTGTTCTTGTGTTTACAAAATACTGCTGCTGCTCTATGAAGCCATTATTTCTTCTTGATGTTAAGTTTACTATAGACTTGTGTGTTCTTGTGTATACATAATTTAAAAAAATAAGCTATACATAGCGCAGTTTTTGTTGCTTTTGCTTATGCTGATAGTACCACATATTCTGTTGACAAAATGTAACTATTATAGTGATTTAACTACACATATACATGCTTGTATCAAGAACATTCAAAGAAAAATACTTGTAACTAAAAATTGGAAATGAGTCTGACAAACCAATCAGCTCGCCTGACTGTTACTCAATTCATTTTCTTGCAAGTGTGGATTTATTAGCGTCATATGTCCTGTAGAAACGCTAGCTCACACTTATTAAAATATACACACAAAAAAGTATATATATATAGTGTGTGTGTGTGTTTCATTTGTACTTAACTTTGCTAAAATGTAGTTTGATTTCTTATTTGAATATTCTATCGAATGTTAAAGATTATTTTCTATCGCTGATACTCAGGAACAAAAACAAAAGAGATTGGAAAGACTTGTCTACTTACAGTTGTATCATAGTTATTATTCTGATGTACAATATCTTCATAAAGGTGTGTAATTGTAACGTTAAACTTAAAATAGTGATAGCATCACAATGATTATTATTGTATATAAAGTCGTATGCCGGCGATACGTGGTGTGTAAATCAGTTATTTCTGTGACATTACATCAAAATAAGACTTAACCAGGTTCACTGTAGCGGACGAGGCAGCTACCGTGGTTAACTGTGGGACAGCATAGCTTGTCCGACCTAAATGCAAGATGGTCAGTAAACAAAGACTTGTTAAACATTTTCAACCCTTTTGTGATGTAATGCCACACAAATAACCGATCTACTGTGATCATTTTTCAGCTAAACTTTTTATTATAATTAATCACATTATTATTATTACTATTATGGTATATAACATCTTATGTTGGCGAAGCGTGATATATAGATCAATGGGTTATGACATTAAATCTAGCTGTGATGTAACGTCACAAAAACCACTGATTAATATTTTGTTCACACTTATATGTGGAATAGACAAGCTTTATCTTTTAAACAATGCTAAAAGATAGATAAAGAGGTTGTTATATAACTTATTGAGAGTTGCAATATAAATTATTGATGTTCTGGATATTTTAATCTTATTTTTGAAAATTATCAATGAAACCTCTTACTATATAATGGCATGTATTTCATATTAAATCATTTCGACGAAACGTTCGGACAAGAGATGAGTATCATAACGTTGCGCAGAGATTAAAATTACACTTAATTGACAACCAATTCGTCCAGTTAATTCGATATAGCATATAAAATACTAGACCGTGGTTTTATGTTTGGTCAGTTTATCCACGCTGAAGGGTTCCTCTCAGCCAGCACACGTGCAAAGCGGTTGAGTGACTCAATTTTCCACGCCTTTTAGTTTCTTTGTCCAGGATTAGCACAGCAAGCTTGTCAGAATCAGCGGGAAAAGGCACGCAGGGCTAAATGTCATTGATGCTCGTGGTCATGCCAGCCTTTTCGAAAAGTTGTGTTTTGTTACCCCAAAGAATAGTTTCTTTTGTAGTGGTTATGGACGGAGGCGACGAAATGCAAACAACATGTCGCGAAGCCTAATGCTGATCTCGCCACTTGAGCCGGAAGATTAGTGGGAGTCTATCCAACAAGAAGCCGGGATCACCCCTGAACTTCTCACGTGAAAGTTTTAGTTTAGAGCCACACACGGAGATCTCAAGAACACTTGATTGTGCAGGTGTGAGAAGAAACCAAGATACTCTAATAATAATATTTTTTTTTTAAATCTCTAACATTTGAGACGCTTTTCTATCTTCAACGAACAAAATGAAACGCACGAAATGTTTGGTGGTTTTAGTGGCGCAGGTTTAGGGCTGAAGAAGATCCTAAGCAGTGGCTGCTTGAACAGAGAACATTCAATAACCTTTTTAGGTAAAATCTTAAGAGTTCAGAACCTGATGAATTATATTTCTAGATTGTGAAAGAAAAAATTAAATATGCAGACTCAATCAACATGACTGTAACTCAATAGTAAGTGATTCAAAGCATTGATAATTCGTCACTTTTACAGTAATTTCTGACATAGCATTCAAATATATGTTCAAACTATTAAAATATTCTCTTAGCTCTAACTGAACCTATGCAAAGTCTAAATAAATCTTATACCATATTGGAATTTTTATAGCAAAATTAAGCACTTAGTATTGCTATTCAGTAGCGTCAAAACTTATTATATTTATAGGTGTGTATATAAAGAAAAATACAATATGCTAAATTCAATAGGTACTAAGCAGAAATGCAGAGTTATGTGGACATCGGCATGTATAATAATACGGGCACTATATAACTTTCATTTGCTGCCCAAAATACAATCCTATCGGCATGTATAATAATACGGGCACTATATAACTTTCATTTGCTGCCCAAAATACAATCCTATCGGCATGTATAATAATACGGGCACTATATAACTTTCATTTGCTGCCCAAAATACAATCCTATCGATATAAGTTGGTATAAAAGTTCAAGTGACCTAAAGTCGCATTTTCTTTATTCTTGGGAAACTAGTTTCTACACTATTGGTCATGGAAACCTTCTCAATGGCAATGATTTTACTTTTACACTGTTTCAATAGAAAACCAGCCTTCTCACAACTAGCTGCAAATAGTCCAAACGTGGGACCTTATGGGTTTTACCAACCACATTTTACATTGTTTACTTCCTTTCACATGTGAGATTTGTAAATATATTGTAAACAATATATTTTTCTACCCACTGACATACAATACATTGCCCCCAATGTAGTATTTTTATCCTAATTATATTTGTTTGCATTTGATCAGATATGCAGTTCTGTTGTTTTTGCGCTAGTTGATTTAGGTTAATAATATTTGTGAGGATGCAGGATGATACTTATATATTATAACGTTTTTTTATGGGTGTTCTTGTATAAACTGTGTATCTTTATTTGTCAATAATTCAGAACTTCATTCTTCCTGTACTTTTTTGTAAGCATGCTATCAGCATACAACAGTAATAATAATACCAAAATGGCTATTTTGTTGAGTCGAATTAAAATTGGACTCATTAGATACCTATGTACGTATATAAACAATTGTTTAACAACAAGTAAAAGCTTGGAATGGTCTATTCTTTCATTGGGGTGTGTGTCTGTAGTCTGGCTCTCAGACACACACCCCACTCTCAGACACACACCCCAATGAAAGAATAGACCATTCTAAGCTTTTACTTGTTGTTAAAACAAATGTTTAAACAACTCTACTTATTCAATATAAACAATTAATGACTCTCTCTCTCTCATACACACATATCTATGTGTGTATTAAAATACCTTTTACATTCTTGACTGGTGTAATATTTTGTAAGAATATGTTATGCGTTATTAAAACGATACCACAAAAACTGTATCTAATATTTTTCTCTGTACTAAAATTTATTTCGCCCTTGTATTAGTAACTTGATGGTTTAAATATACAAAATATATAATATATTTCAAATCATATTATATTCTAAAATAATTAACTATTTCATTAATATTATGAACAAAATCAAGTTTTTGTTTTACGTACGATTTGGGTTGGACGTAGCGTGCAAGATTGTGGATTCGAGGGTTATGTCCGTTGGAGAAAATTCGCGCTCCGTACTTTGAGCTCATTGGTGTGTTATAAGATTGACGATCAAATCCCAATATTCGATTAGAGTAAACCAAGAATTGGCGATGGGTGCTGTTGACTAATCATTTGATTGTCTTTTAACTGTACTTTAGTATGTACTTATTTCTTTATTTAGATATTATACATTTGGAGCTGTATCTTTCTTGCAATATATATAAAGAGATTGGACAAAATAGTAGAAATATCTTCCCTCCCCCAAAAAAAGATAAACACGAAGTATAGTCATCATAGAGAGTGTGATGTTGGAAATCTTCAACAAGATTATAACATAGCATCTTCAATGATGCTGGAGCAAGCAAGCGATACCGAAGTCTGGTTTCAGAATGCTCTGTAATAATTATCATTGTCAGGGAGGCACAGATGACTGAAGTCTTTTTTTATGCTTGGTGAACCAGTCTACAGAAACTCCTGAAGTGTGGATAGGTACATTATCATCTTGAAAGGGGCCATAATCGGATGGATAAATGTGTTGTACCGTACAGTAAGCCTGATTCCTTCATATATTCTTTAAACGTTTGTCTGTTATCTTGCCTTTCAATGCAGGTATTTTATCAAGACTATAGACACTAAGCAGATGTGACACAGTAAAAAACCACATACAATCATTACATCTAGAACCAAGCACTTGCTTCATTGTTCTGCCTCCACAAATGCTCATTTTATGGATGTGCGAATGTGCATTTCTTGGAGTATTGGATGGCATGCATCTACCATATCTCACATGTATGATCTTACGACGTTCAGATTACTCTGACACTGGTTTTTGTCTTCTAGCATTGAATTCTGAGCTTATTCTGTTCTTTTATTTCTTCATTGTTTACTTTTACAAAATTCCTGAATATTGCCCTTAACGTTTAAGGTTTTTCCGGCAGTAATACATGCAGACGTCAATAATTTTACAGATATATCTACAAAACGAGCTTCTACACCAGTTAAAAGTGAGTGAGATCTTTCCTAATGAAATCCTGTCCAGAACTGAAGTATACCAGGGATTGTAGAATCATATGCTTATACTAACTTCAGAAACACAAGAATAAAACTACACGTTCAACGTGTCGACTTGTATATTTATAGGAGCAAATGATTCCAGACTTTGTACAACCCCTGAATACTACAGTTATTTATAAACTTTTACATTTAATCAACAAAACCACTGCTTTAATATCCATTATAAGTTATTTATTAACAGAGGTTCATAGCTGTCAACATCAGACCTTTAAAACAAGAACGACTTTTATTTTATAATTAACACTGCTTAACAAAAAACATCTATAATCTTAACTAATATGCATTGGTTGAATTTTACATTCATGTTACAGTTTAGCAGAGCCACGAAAATAAAGAAATTTTCGGTGTAGTACTAGAGAATTGACAGATGTACATGTTTCATAATTTGATGATAAACTCTCGTCATGTTTTTAAGAACCATGACGTATTTTGTTTTATGATACTAGCGTAATTATAATTTATTTGTATAATTTTTATGAACTAGAACTAGTTTACAGTAAAATAACGTTACGACGTATAGTGACTATACCACTAGTATGTCTGTAGTAACCCAGCCAGTCTAGTGAGCCGTGATAATGAGGGAAAGGCCTCGTTGGCACTGGACATGACAGATGTAGTTTGGTTGACATATCATGGCATATTAGACCATGATTTTACTCATGAACTGTTATATTTATCAAAGTAATTTCTCATTTTGATTCTGTGGTTGCTTGACTCTCAACGGAAACAAGAATACTAGCTTGCTGTTTCGCCAGATCTTGTAAATGATAGTAAAGTTCGTTAAAAAAATTAAAATGATAATGATAAGTATATATAGATAATCGGTGTTGAAATTGAAATAAAACAAATAATGTTCCGCTCTTCGTTCTTATCCTTAAAATGAGAATTGTAAGCGATTTAAATGAAATTAATGATAATTACAATTCACTTGCTTAATCTGTCCATGAAAAATAATTATATACATATATATAGTGCCTAGCATTGCCTCGTGGACATGATGATTACTGATGTTGAACGAAAAGCCTCGCCTGCACTGGATATGGCAGACGTAATGTGGTTGATTATAATTTGTTTTCACTCATGTGTCCTTAGAAGTACTGTCTTGGGTCCAGGAAGCGACAAGAGAAATATTACATCTAAAATTAACTTATAAATGTTTTAAATATTTATAATATCTATGTGTTGAAAGAGAGAAAAATATACTTTCATACCTAATAATTGCCATTCAAATGGAATGTTCCAAGAAGATTACAAAATATCTATAAAACCAAACTTGTTAGGTCAGGGGTCACCGACAGTGCACAGAGTATGCACTGAGCCGATAGAGAAACACATGTTCCAATTTTATGTATACAGTAAGTGCACTTGTATATTATGTAGTTTAGAAGTTTTCGTTTGAAGGTTTACCCAAATAAATTGTATACGATAAATAGATAACTTGAAAGATTAACCAAAGTATATTAAAGTGATCTTTAGTGTACTGTTAAGGTAAACGTTTATATCTTGCACTTCCATTAAACATCGAAATCCAAAATGATCTGTTTTGTAATTGTACATTTCAAATACCTTTATAGTGTTTATGGATACATGTAGTTCATGATGGGATCTTCCCAATTCATTTGCAGTTATTTGTTAGATCTTTCTATCTGTTCCTTTCTTTTTTCACTACTTTTCTATAAGCGCACAGTGACTGACATCTAGTAAGTTACTCCCGTTTGTAAATATACATTTACAATTGTAAAAATGAATAAAAAAAGACATTTTCAATTGTTTGGTTTAAAAATAAAGAAGTAGGATTTAAAATGGTTTATTCTGGGATATTTATTTATATTTTACTGGTTGTTACGTAGTTAGTAAATAATATAACTTAATCGTATTATAATATTACTGATTCGCCCAAAAATCACATGTTTTAAAATTTGGTATCAGTCTAAATCTTGCACAAATCATATAATTGATATAATACAAAATACAGTGATATTCCGTGTCGATTTTTATTTTTAGTTATCAGTCCATTTCTACACTGTTGTTCCTAACTTTCTGTCAGTGTGCTTGCCTGTATATAAGTTTCCTTCTTCATCTGTGTATTTCTTTACAGAATTAATTTTCTAACCAGTTCTTTTTATTGTCTCTTTGTTATAGGTGTCTGTTCAGCCATCTGGATCGCCATACGTTAACGTTTACATGAACCATGTTTCTTACGAATGCAACATTTCCGGTATATTATTTTGTATACAGAAAAAGATTTGCAAGTATACAAGGAAACGGAAAGAGAGCTTTGAGGAGCCGGGACTGGGCCTTATACGTCTTTCATGTACCCCACATGTTTATGAAATTACCAGCTTGGTGAACATGTGAGAAATAAATCAACAGCGATGTGGGGAGCAATAGGCCTCAAATCTCTACTAAAACGGTACTTGTTCGTCTTGCCTGTTGAAGTGGAAACCTTGTATATTTACGTTTTAGAAGAATTATAATGTAAATATCAAGTACAATTGTTTAAGCCACAATAAAATACAACGCGCTCAGAAAATAAGTTACTTGACAAATGTTTACTCCAAACTACACCATAAATGACTAAACTAAGAACTAAAATTAAAATCTTAACTTAACATACTCAGTTTGACTAGTATAAATGAAAAATAACATGTAATGCAAACTTTAAATAATAAATAAAATTATTTTTATCGCACTTTAATAGCATCGTTTTATTTCCCCTGTACAATATCAAATAAGAATTTAGCTGATATAATGCTAATACTCTGTATTTTAACTAACTTTGGAATTTTATGCATTTATCCGTCAAGTATGTATATGTTTGTTATCTGGAGTGGCTGATAAAGAAACATCAGCACCAATTTAATGATATTTCAATAAAATGATAAAAAATATGAAGAAATTAACCACTCAATGAAAAACTTGACTGATAATGGGACAATTACTAAAACTACGAATATTAACCTTTCTATGTTTGAGTTTCATTTGTTGTTGCTTTTCTGTATACATATTGAAGATCTATAGCTTCGTTAAATCTAAAGACTGAGTTAGATCAGCTAAGATGACTTTATAAAGAGGTTTAATAACATTTTATAAGAACGATTGCATACGCTTATGCAGTGGCATATTGTCGCACCATGGCATAAGAAGCAATAAGTCTGACTCATATATTCGGTTCATGAAAACTTTCTGACCATTCGACAGTGCAGCTCAGCTATGGTTAAACTTATGGCTAGAGAAATATGTTACATCCCTTTGCGAGAGAAAATATTCGTTTAGCAAGATTAATTACCAAACGCTGTAGAACCAAAAGACGCAACACTTCGAAGAAGGGGCCGTCAGTATTCTCTGTAGAAGCGAAAAACCTCTTGCACCAATGGTCTCCAAAACCACACAAAAAAAGCCAATTCGCTACAACGTCATCAACCGCAAAATAAAGCGCTGATTGCGAGAAAAAACCCTTCTACACCAAAGGTCATTGTGATGAAGATGGGTTTATCACTTGGTATCTTTAACAAACCAATAAATAAGGATTATAAGTTCATAAAGACTCTAATGCTTCCAGATGCACCTCGAAATAAAAAGTTGTTTTCATGCAATCACACCAATCCTATTTGACCACATATTTGTCAGTTCCCCTGATGCAACTCCCATCTATGTTGCTGCGCGTCCAAGTATACTACAATGAAAATTATAGGGAAGGTCTGTCATGATATATGGTCTAAGATTGATTTTTTTACACCCTTCGAAGAAATTCTTTATAGTAAAACACAGTTGTGGTGTTGGACAAAAGTGCTTAACTATGCCCTTCAGAATAAATACGATTAATGACGGAGAAAACATTTCCAAGGGCAGCATGGGACCACGTACGCCGTTATTACAAACTGTGATTAATCCTCACTATATGAAAAAAAGTGATAATCTACATGAATATACATTTTATATAATTAACCAAACACATCATAGGGTATTAAACTCTTTTTTGCTAGCTAGTAACTTTAATGCTACTTCCAATTAGAAATTACTGTGATAAGTGCTACAAATGCTCTCAATAAATAACCAATTTCACCCATGAAATTTAAAGCTGAAATTGTTTTATCGTAGCTTTCAAAAAATCAAAATACGGACAAAAAATCGTCATTTCAAAACATGAAAACATTTTAAAGAAATAAGTAAATCAAACTTGTATTATTTGAATAACTAATAAAAACAAATAAATCTGGTTACTATTTCACCCTATGACACTAATAGGAGAAATGTCTTACTTATCCTACAAATAAGAAAATTACAGCTGTAGAGGATATAACATTCAAGCTACCAAAAGGTTCAGAAAAGTACATAAACTGCTACAGCTTAGTGGGTCATGTTTCTTATATTAATATTTATGTACCCAAAGATCAGAGCTTTAACATCCATTAACTGTCTAAATTGAACTATGCGTAAATATTTTCAAAGTTAAAACTTTCACAAAAAAGTACATACTTATTGAATAATTGTTTAATGAAAGGAAAAATATCCTTTAAACTCGTCAATACAACGTTGGAGACTTTTTTTTTATTATTGCCTTTCGATAGTATTAATAAGTTTGACTATTGTTTCTTTTTAATTTTTGATACTGGTATATATTATTATAGCGAGCACGTTTAGTAAGAAATTATTACAACAATGTTGCTACGCTGAAGATTCTTTAAGGTGGTTGGTCATAGAACTTAGCTTCTTATATAGACATCTCGTGAGCATCTTACTTTATACGTGTTGGTGGAAAGTCAAAAACGTGCGCGTCATTATGAGGACCTCATTTTTGTATATATATGTTCAAACATCATAAAGCGAGTGAAATATGCGATTTCCATAAAGTTTATGATGCTTTATCCTTTTGCGAACAATATAAAATATTGTAATATGGAGAGTATGGTATTATTATTATGAAAATATGATATCATTTTTTTAGTTATGCTTAAATTTCAAGCACAAATTATATATTAGAGTGCTATTTTCTTTACTTAGAACGTTCTCTATACCAACATAAAACTATGTGTACACTTTTACACACTCGTATGCTGTTACTCTTACAGAGCAAATTAGTTTTGGAGCCTGCTTAGTTTCTTAGCTACAATTAGCCAGATCGGGGTTTAAATTTACCTAGTTTTTCAGCTTGTTTTAATACTCTGTTTTTGTTTTTTTTTCAGAATCTTAAAGTGATATAAATTGTGTAAATTCTAAAATAAAATCATAGTTGCGCATATTAGAGAACAACTCCATACCACAACAGTCTAAGAACGGAAGTTTCAGTATACTTCGACTTCCATTAGCCTAACTAGGTGCACAGTAGATAATATTATCCACCTGGTGGATGTTATCTAATACCTTTTGGCTAACCGTTGTATGGGATTTGTTGTGAAAAATATTTTCTCAAAAACAAAGGACGGTTATAACACTATATAGTAACGCTTATATGATAATAGAACAAAAGTCTTTAATTTTACAATATCAAATAACATTTACGTTTACCTCGAACTTTCATTGCTTAAAACTATTTAATTAATTACACTGTACAATTTTATGTACATTTTAACTATTTGTCTTGTAAAATTATCCCAAATTAAAATAAATCATTGTTCCTTAATTTAATTTGTTTATGGATAAACTTTAATGTTTACCAGTGTTTACAAGAAATATTGTCCAGTTATAAGCCTGTATATTGAATCTGGCGTTCCTACCTTTACCAGACTTCTTGATAATCCTTGCATACTCGATGTTGCCGAAGGTACATCCGATCACAAAATGGAGTAAACAATTTATTCCCAGTCCATCTGGCAACCACGTTTCAGGGATGGTGAGGAACAGAAATCATCTAATATGTCTAACGTTGGTCAAATAAAGGCATATTTTAATCTGAGTTCACGTCTACAACGCTACATTTGGTTGCGAAAATCTCGATAGATACTTGAAATTTCAATAATTACAATAGTGTCATGAGCCAGTAATTAAGCATGACGCACGTATGTAGTCATGTAATAGAAATCTCGTATATCTCACATAAACCGACCTTCTGAAAAACTAAATTCCATAATGATGCTCAGCACCTTCTATCTTTCTCACACGATAGCCGCTTGCTTAATGTATTATAAATATTCTGGCGGGAGATATACCGTTCAAAACCTATCTAAAACTTATCAGCTGTTTTATTAGTCACATCAGATGAAAATATGCCCAATGATCTTGTTAGAACAACCTCAGTAAGCGAATCCTGATGGCAGCGCAATGAAACTATCCTCTTTCTTTCACTAGCTGATACTACCACTGAACTTCTCTAGTGTGTGCATTTCTTTAGATATACAAAAGCCCATTTTCCATTCGTGGTTAAGCTAAGCTAGGGCAAGGCGTTAGGGTTTTAGTAACGTTCTTTTACAAATAAATAGGTTGTATTATTACAACAAACAAAGTCCGATCAAGTTGGGTGTTTATTTGGTAGAGTTGGCTCAAAGAAAAAGATACACTTTGTTATTGGAAGACGTAAGGAATTTTTCCGAGTTAGAATAACATTGAACGCGATGTTGACAGAAACAACAACCCTGGGGTCTTTTTATTTCTTACTTTTTATTCTGATAGTCATGATTATTTATATTGTACGTACCAATTTCGCAAGAAGAAAAACGTTTTGTCAAAATAGATTAAGGTTTTACTAAGTTTGCTATCTATATATCTATAACAAACAGTGTTAAATACTTACTCTATTTGAAAAAGTCATCTTCGTTTTCTATATATCTACGATGTTTATCTATGACTGTGAATACAGAATCACTGCAATGATACATTAATTTGCAACGTTACTGCTATGGAATGATCAGTTTAAAAGTACTTTTCAATATCATAATAAACTTAACTGCATTCCTTCATCAAAAACAGATTAAGTATCTAGATCCAGTTACATAATTAAACCATATTTTTATCATATAACAATAGCCATTGAAATTACATTAATCTATTTATTTGTTTATTATTCTTTTTGTCAATCTATAACTAGTAAGCTTAGTGGTCTGCCTTCAATACTTTAGCGGTACAATGTAATTAATTTCTGATTTCAAACTATTGCATTTTAATGTCTTATAAAACTAAGCAAGAATTTTTGTTTGTGACTTTAAATTTTCAAGTATAACTCTTTAGAAAAAAAATGCTCTTTTTACAGGAAATCAGCACATTCTTAGTAAATAGAAACATACCTGTTTGTTTGTTGCGGATATTCGCGCAAAGCTACACAACGGCAATCTACGCTAGCCGTCTATAATTTAATAATAAACTAGAGGAAAGACAGCTGATTAACATCATTCAGCATCCATTTGGACTACTGTAATTAAGTAGTGAAATCTGACTAGGTGGATCATGATTTGGAAGCAACGGAACGTGGACCATTGACTCTTCACAGTCTGATTCGCTAAAAACTAAACCACATCTAGAGCAGATACGTAGGATTATTTACGAATTTTATCAAGCTATGTAATACAGTATTTGATTGTAGTTCAAAGAAATATAGGATTATTTATTACACGAAAATCTCCAGCCCCTAAAAGCTATCTCAAAATACGTTGTTAAAGTGGTTGAAGAACTTCCTGTAAATCAAGTATTGTCAAAACTCAGTATAGGCAGATAAAATGAAATTGTAAAGCTTATGTTCTCCTTGCCCCCTAGTGGCACAGCGGTATGTCTGCAGACTTACAACTATAAATCGGGGTTCGATACCCGTGGTGGGCAGAGCACAGATAGCCCTTTGTGTAGCTTTGTGCTTAACTACAAAAGAAACAAACAATCCTGAACATTAGCGTCTGCTTGACAGGATAATAGGGAAGACACTTATTAACATTAATTTTGTATTTTATACACATGCAAAATGCACAAGTTTAGTGTGAAGAAAGACAAGAAGAAATCTTTTGACTTTATAATTGGAAAAGTTAATTGATTATTTGAAATAGATATAAAGAGTTTGCATTCTCTAACAGTAAGTTTTCTAATGTGTGATTGCTGGGTATTAGATATAATAGTGATAATAAATATAACGTACAAGTAACACTTTCTATAAAAACTAGAAACTTGTGCACAAGGATATGTAATAGCATCTTATGAATCTTGCACGTTCACACTTAGTTTCATAATACTTTAATGTACTGTTATTTGTATAACAGTTATATAGAATGCAGCTATGAATACCGTAATGTGTATTTTGGCCTAGAATAATATTTTTCAAAAGCAATCTTTTACAGTCATGTCCAGTCCACTCTATGAAACCTTTTCCACTGTATTGTTTGTTTGTTTGTTTTGGAATTTCGCGCAAAGCTACACGAGGGCTATCTGCGCTAGCCGTCCCTAATTTAGACAGTGTAGACTTAGAGGGAAGGCTAGC
>NW_013665626.1:353053-382474 GCF_000517525.1 Limulus polyphemus
AGGGCGAGCATGTTGGTGGGATGCGGATTCGAACCCGACGGCCCTCAGATTGTGAGTCGAGCGCCTTATCCACCTGGCCCATTGCCGGGCACTTTCCACTGTAACGAACACACGTTGATTGACGTTGACGTGTACACCAGTGCAAACTAAAATATTTAGTCTTATTTTATCTTATAATATCATAGATGACGTTTTAATTAAACACACAGCATAGATTCCTCCACATATATATAATCTAAACGAATAGATTCTTGGGCCTGTTTTCACGAAGAAATCTTAAGTTACTTCTTAAGAGAGCACACAGGATAAAATTTAAGAATTTCGTAAGGTATTTGCAAAACTGTTTTACTTTGCTTGTTTTTAGTTAATCCCAAAGCTACACGGGTATCGAAATCCGGTTTTTAGCGTTATAAACCTTAGACTTACCGTTGTGCCACTAGGAGGCAACTATTTACAAAACTGCCTTGACTAAGAACGGCTGAGACAAAGATTAAAAATAAACATGTTCAGAATAATTGATGTGAAGTGGAAGATCAATGAGAACACCTAATCATATTTTCAGGCGGATATAAGCGTGTGAGAGGAGCTGGTATAATCTTGGACTAAGATAGAGCAAAGCGAATAAAGGGACATTGGGCCGTCTCCGACCGAATTTACATTAAAAGTCGTGGCACTCTATATCAACATCATATAAGTTTATGTACCGACAACAAACCGACCAGAAGAAGACCGTGAAAGATTTTACTTGGAATTACAAGCCAACTCTCATTTCAAATATCAAGACATCGTAATTATACTAAGAAACTTCAATGCAAAAATTGGAAATGATGATATTGTAGGATCATACAGGCTATAAGCTAGGGATATAAAAGGAAAAATCTTATAAAATGGGCAAAACCCAAGAGATGATCATTAGAAACACAGAACTGTCGAAGAACGCTAGAAACAGAAGAAGCGGAAAATCATGACCGTCAACGCGTGCATGCAGGCGTGACACTGGACAGTGATCTTAAAATCAGAAATGTGTGGCAGTTTTAAATCAACACGAATGATAATTTTAATTTGATTGAATGTGTACAAAATGTCTAATATTTTATTAATTACACTTTGGTACCCATTTTAACAAGTAGTTTTGTTAATTAAGAAAAATTAATAAGGAAAGTAAAACCCTATAAATCATAGAACACTTCATCAAGACGCGAGATTTTCAATCATCTCTATAAGGATCACCTTTCCATTTTTTTCAATTTACAAAGTATCTCACTTAAAATAATTTTAATGTATCAGTGTAATTTATACGAAAATAAAAGGTTTACACGGAGACCATGTTTGTTTTTATCTCAAGACGCTTATTTACTTATGTCAAGGTAGGAAAAAGCTTAAGATGGTTCTTAAAATAAAAAAATATATCTTTTTTAAATTATATATATTAGGAACACCTTCTTTCCTTATATTTTTTATTTGTACATGTCTGAAACTCAGTCTCTGATTTTTGCATAACAAATATTTACCTTTTTAGAACGGTATTTTTTTACTTATAGGTTTCTTGACTTTATCTGTTAGAACAGTATTTGTTTACTTATAGGTTTCTTCACTTTATCTGTTAGAACGGTATTTATTAATTTCTATATATCTTTTGGGATTATATCAGTAGCTAAAATGTATAGTTTGTTTTAATTATTTCATGCAAGTGAAAGAGGTTGTATGCTACAACAACAGATAAAGTTAAGAAATATATAAGTAAGAAAATACCGTTCTGACAGATAAAGTCAAGAAACCTATAAGTAAACAAATACCATTCTGAGAGATAAAGTCAAGAAACCTATAAGTAAAAAAATACCGTTCTAACAGATAAAGTCAAGAAACCTTTAAGTAAAAAAATACCATTTTAACAGATAAAGTTAAGAAATATATAAGTAAGAAAATACCGTTCTGACAGATAAAGTCAAGAAATCTTTAAGTAAAAAAATACCATTTTAACAGATAAAAGCAAGAAGCCTATAAATAAATAGATAATGTTCTAACAGATAAAGTAGAAACCTATAAATAAATAAATAACGTTCTAACAGATAAAGTAAAAAAAAACTATAAATGAATAAATAACGTTCTAACAGATAAAGTAAATAAATCTATCTATTTCGAACGTGACATTCATTAATTTTCTGCCATTTCTTGTAGTAACTCAGCTTTTAATGTTTAATATCGATAATGTTCTATTGAAGGTATCCTTGTTATATATACTTAAACTAGTTTTCAAAGTCTTGCATCAACACATTTCAAAATAGTTCTCAACAGGTGCATAATTATATGAATTTTGCATGCAATCACATTTAGAGAAGCCATATATAAATACCCTGTCAAAAATATCATTCCGTTCGTAATAATTGCACATCCTAGCCTGAGTTATATGAACTGTTCATACATATGTATCCAGGGAAGCCAAGTATAAATAACAATTTACAAAATGTCATTCAGTATATGTATTAATATAACTGTAAGTCCTAAGCAATTCACCCCTTACTATATACTTCACTATTTCTTTTCTCTTAATAATGAAAAACATACTGTAAGTCTAGTAAGTTACTGTGAGTTAAAAAAAAAGTCATACTACATTATATTTGCATACATACTAATATCTGTCAGTTTCCGAAGTATGTCTGGTATGCTACGTTTAGGCGTTCTTCAGTCAGACAATTTTACGCTAAATATTTTAAGGTCTAATTTTGGTGTTCTGGTTGTGAACAGCGGAAGAGTTATGACATCTGTTTATATGTTTTGTCCTTTGCTCTGTAAGCAATTGAACTTAAAATAACATGAACTGACATTGATATTACATGAACGAATGGATGGAGGCGTAAGACGTTTTATACTACTTTGTTTCTGTAACCCTAAGCCTACTAAGTCAGCCTAATAGTTTTTACTCAAATAACAAGGTTTTAATGGGTTATATATCATCTCAGTTAATCACATTGTTAATAAGACTAAACAGGAAATATATAAATAAACATAAGGTTATCATATGTAGAAAATATAATAATATCGTGGTTGCTTTTACAATACCATATGCTACAATCTTATTTTTAAACAGATGAAAATAGGTCAGATATAAAGTTGTACTGTACTTTTATATTAATTGTTTTATAGGAACATCTAACCTTTTGGTGTGTTTATTTATTGAAATATAACCAAAAGAAAAGCTGTTATTAACCAACTTAATGATGTTTAAATACTTTTATATATCTTACCTTATGGGTTATGTGAATTTAATAATTACTTAATCTTTATCTTTCTGGGTAAAGTTTATTAAGAGAAAACGTAATTTGCTATATGATTTATTATATAATAAGATATAAAGCCTATACTTCCTATATGGAATTAAAACAAATCTTCAACACATGCTTAGTTAAGATAATGGACTTTCTAAACCCTAGGTAACAGTTCTTTATCAGTCTTGATGATGACAGGAGTTCAGTCGTCTCAACCCTTCCATAAGTGGAAGACACTCATCATCTTATCTTAGTAATTCATAAGTCACCACATAAGACGTATGTTAAATCTCTACACAGAACTGTTTGTATCAGTTTGAAAAATTACGCACGTTTTGTACGCTCATCACTGTTGTTAAGAGGAAAATAAAATAAATTTTAAAAAATCGATATAATTTATTTTTCTGAATTGATGACCACATATTGCGCAGAGAGAGATAATGTCCACGAAAAGATAACGGTTTTCGTTTCACATTTGCTTTCATGACACTGAGTGAGATTTACATTTGTAAGCTTACATTGCATATTTCGATTGTTCCGTTACTTACACTATAATTGACCTCAAAGACCAAACAACTGTTCAACTAGTTGCTTAAACTAAATCAATCTAAACTGTTTATGATTTATAGTTAGGCGTTTATTTTAAGTCGTTTCTAATCATTCACTCACAGGGTATAAACAACTCTTTCCTAACGTACATGTAGACATTAAAATAAATAAACATGAGCTCGAGCTTTACGGAACATTACATATCTAGTAAGGATAATTCATTCCAGTCAACTTCAGAAGTATTCATGTCATTCAAGCTTGCTTGCTTTACACATATATTCTGGGATTTGTATTTTTGTATAAAGAAAATATCTTTCTTCATTCATAGTTGTTTGTATAGCAGATTGCTAAATAAATATTTTTACAGAAGCTTGAGGATTAATACTAGTGCGTTATAGGAGTGACTTGTATTTATTTGAAACTGTCCCTGTTATGACAGCAACACAAAAAAGTCGTTAAAATTGTATAAGGAAAATCAATCTAGTCGTGTAGAGTTGTTAAACCAGTACTCTGAAGGTTGATATTCCTAAATATGATAAGAAAGAAATATTGTTATCGTGCATTGTAATCTTAAGATACAAAGAAATGATTAGAATCAATACAAGAGAAAAAAAGAGTTATGTGATTAAGAATTAGGTCAAACGATGAAAGTCATTTGATTTAAACTTTGACCTCTTAATTAATTTTGTTTTACAGCGACTTAACCAGTTTACTGTTGATATTGAAAGATGTGCGACCAAGGTATTTGTTTATCTATCTTTATATGAACTGTTCCAATAATCCCCCCAAAAAACAGTATTTCTGATAATAATTCCTTAGAATATTTTACTCTCAATTTTTATCGTGTTTTGATTCATACAGATATTTCAAGAGGAAAGCTGTTGGTTTTTATAGATAATTATTCGTTGACTGTGTGTCCAGCGAGTCCGTTTTTAGATGTATAAGCAGTAGAAAAGCTTATTTGTGTGCATCTTTCAACTATTTGGAATGCGATATTTTATTTACCTGTAATAATGTGCAAGAGTAGTACTTGATACAGGTGATATTCTCTTTGTAACAACTTTTGTGTGGGAAATGAATCCTTCATGTTACCTATGATGATTCTGTTAAATATTTTACATACAGTTTACTTAAGTGAAAAATAATTCGTTTATTTCATTGAAGTGGAATAATTCAACAGACTGAGACACGAGCTCAATCTTGCTAAGCATTATATTAAAATATTTGTTTTTGTTTTTATTTCACCAACACTAAATGTTTTTCCATATTTATTAAGTCCTTTAATAAATGTATTTTGTAATTGTAGGTTTTAGTGATTTTAGCGGAAATTAACAAATACTTTCAAATCTTATGACCAAATAAAGCTTAAGACACTAATAATAAGTATGTTAAATATTTAATAAATATGCCATGCTTTTCTGTAGTGAATAAGAAAAGTGCTTTAAAATCTAGATTTTTTTATCGTCAGCAAAAATGCCCGAATTAATCATTTTACTATATGGAATAATAAAAAGGCATTGTCAACAATACTAATGATTTTGAAAAATTCAGATTTTTCCTTTGATATTTATCATGAAGTTTAAAGTTATATGAAATCATTGTGAGAAAAGCTTGTGAATGAGGAGAAATTTGTTTTATGTGGTTGGAGAAAAATAAGATTTTTCTTTGTGTCAGATTTTTATTAATTTATTTTCAGATAGAAATAATTCCACTTAATGATAGAATTTGAAATTATCTCTGTTGCATCCTTGAAACAGGAAATCTAATTTATTTATAACCGATTTAGTAAATGTATAATGTTACACTTGAAAAATATACTTGTAGTTAAGATATAAAACAAAGTACATGTGGTATAAAATGCGAGATTCATCAAGATCCAGTACAGAGGAATGAACTGCTAAGAACAAAATGCCATATTAGCTATTGCAAAATGAAAATTTTGAAATTTCCATTGGTTATGGTAATTGTTCATGAGCTTGTATACAGTATGCATAATAAGTTGTATTTTCTGTAACAAAACATAAAAACATTTGAATATTTGTATAATGTACAGTTAAAGAAACAGAAGTCATCACAACTCTCAATCCATGACAATTACCTGTCATACCAATATTGTAAAATGTACGTTAGATTATTAGACTATATAAAACAGTACTACAGAAAACAGTGTGTCCTTGCAGGTATGCTATTGTAACAGAACTTATAATTTGAAATAAACATTACATTGTATGCTATTACTTGACATTTTGCTGATATTTAGAAGATATTTAAAATGTAGATATTGAGTGATATTCAGATATTTTTCTATTTAGCATATACCTTATATGATAATTGTAGATTTATTTTACTTGAAATTTACAGATTTAACTAATATTTAGTGACACCGCCCTTCATGTAGAAATTAAGTGATTAATCGTAAAATGTTACTTGATATAGAACTAATAAAATTTGAGACATAATCCAGACATTAACTGATCATTTGCAGACTTTATATCCAGCGTAGCTCTAACTGATATTTACAGACTGATTAACTGATTAAACCTTAACTTTTCATTTGATGTAGATTTAACTGATATTTAGAAAAGCAATTCTTAATGCTTGATTAATTTTAATATTTTACACGATGTGCAATTTACCTAATGCTTACAAACCCTAACATTCGTTTACTATTGTCACTTAAGCTAATGAAACTATAAAAGAGACACAGCTAAGCGCATTTTAGTTTTGTAAGACTGCTTGAGTAAATGTAATGATTGTAATAATATTTGTATGGATATGTTTCTTTCTTGATTCTTAAGCATCCCCATAATTATTCATGTTCGTTTTTATTACCATACATATTATACATTAAAAATAGTTTGAAAAGTAAATTAATAAATATAATAGTGGCATTTAGACATAAGAACGCACTCGTTGCACACGATCGTTGTCTGTTCTTGGAACACAATTTCTCTTGAAGTTCAACTGCATGGATGAGATGTGGTTGTATTAGCCTGTATTTTGTTTGGTTGTTTGAATTTCGCGTAAAGCTACGCGAGGCTTAGCTGCGTTAGCTGTCCTTAATTTTGAAATGATGGACTACGGGGTCTTTCAACTAGTCAACACCACCCGCCGCTAACTCTTTTACTAAAGAATATGGTCAAAAGAGCGAGCATGTTTGGTGACAAGATTCTAACACGGGACATACAAATGGCGAGTCGAGTGCCCTAACCATTAGGTCATGCCTGTGTTTTATTTTACAGATTGTATCGTCCCATGAGAAATTTGGAACATAAATAAAATTATAAAACCATTTGGCAATTAATATTGTATGTGTCGCTTTGCTACTTCACTTTACCATCGTGCAACAAAATAAACTACGAAAGTACCGGTCATAATTTTACTTTAAAAGCCAGCAGGAACGGAACCGCTGTTGAAAAAACATTACGTTATCACTCTTCCTTACGTGCACAATTGTTTAGTAATTATAATATAATAGCACATCAACCATTGGCACCATTAACTGTCGCTTGAATCGTCCTGATTCATTGAAATTGTATCTTAATGATGATAGATTTATTTTTAAACTCGTTTTACATCACCAACACTCTTGTTTGAATTGAGACTGTTGCACTGAATGGCCAGTAAAGTGTCACCATCGTACAAAGAATTTAATAAGTATCATTATATACAGTGGTCGAAATGGACATTTAGGAGTCACTGCATGAAACTATAGTAGTCCTGCACACCCATTAAAACATTTTAACAAAGTACTGGCATACATGTTTAGTGTTCTGAGAAGTGCCTGTATGGCGCACCGTGGTATACCGGCCCACTTCGATCATTGATCATGACTCAGTCTAAAAAAAAAAAAGGAACAAATTATAATTAAGAAGTAAAAAGACGAATAGAGATTATTGTCTTTCATAATGATAAAAAATTCTATATTGCCTAGCGAGGGTACCCAACTGATGAAATAATGCATTTTAATCTTTATAAGTAGAAACGCATACTTAATTAGCTATACTGAATATCAGGTTGATTTTTAGTTTCGCTCTAAATATATAGTTACTCTGATCCAAAGATAATGGTAATGTGCCACATGGAGTGAAGCACATGGAGAAATACATGCAGGCAGTTAGAATTAGCGATTGAACTGTTCGAAAGTGGTAAGCCTAATATTTCACTTGTGAACATAGGTGAGTGTTTACTCTCCAAAGGATCACAAAAACTATATAGCGAACGATGTGCTCTGGAGCATCGAAACAAAGACTGGGGATTTAAGGAAAACATAGGAGAGGTTTTGAGCTAGAATGTGACATGCAAGTCTATGTAAGTAAAACACTGAAACATGATAGTGGGTTTGTAATTATGTGGAGATTCTCTCCTGCTGGAGTATGGGGAACATGTGTATACTGTAGGTATTGTAAGGAAGAAGCAGTATCACAATATTCTGGTTTTACGAAAAACCGGTGATAATGTTTAGTTAGCTCTGAATTTGAATTTCGGCAGGATTATAATCTAAAATATACCGGTATGCTAAGTAAGAAAATAAAAGTGATAGTGGCATGAACAGTATGAAATGGCAAACTTAAAGCCACGACACTAGTCCAATTGAAAACATAAAATACAAGTTGAAACTAATGTTGCACAAGTTAAGCTTACTGATCTACACAACTCTGAGAGACTGTACAGCAAAAATGGAAGGGAATACCAGTTGTTAGCTTTAAAACAGGGTGTTATCTATATAGCTCATGCAAGAGAAAGATCTGCTAAGTAGTGAATTTTAAATTTGTTATATTTTTCAAATAAACTTCTGCGTGATATTTATTAACTATGTTCGCAAGTTTTCATGAAAACTTCATAGTTTTAACTGATACCAAACGTAATAAATGTATTCAAGGCGCGTTTTAGTTAACCTAGATGATCGCATATCTTAACTTATTTTATAATGAGGTATAGTGAAAAATATTACTGTGAAACACAAACTTTAGGATAACTTACAAAATTTGTTTTTTTACAGCTGAAGTTTTCTGTTTATCTACAGCTGTCCAAAATAAATCTCTAGAACTAACAAGAAACTATTTATGAAACGATATGATATATTAGTTTGTATGATGTGTAATTGATGAAACAAAACATAATGAGAATATACAGGCAACAGAAATGATAAAAACTAGAAGATTTAAATATCGGAATAAGAGAACAGAAAGAAAGAGAGCAATATGAGGAAAGAAAGTGTTAAAAACAGTATAGAAGGAAGAAATACGGAAAAGTGGAAATAACATACGGGTAGCACAAAGAGACAGGAAATTCCAAGGATAGAAGGAAATAAATAAAGGGAGAGAGAGAAGAAAATACCTGGAAATATTTACATTTTTGGAATACAAAACTTTACAAATCTATTTAAAATGAATTTCAACACTTGTTTTTTTTTTTCGTTATGAAGACATATTTTTTTCATGTGAAATTTATTAACATGCAATTGTGATGCAACGTTACCAATATTAATCACTGAAGCTGTATGCTTTTTAGAAGCAAACTTCTTGATTAATTTAGAATACAGAAAAGTATGGGTATATAAAAAAGTATCATAGGCAAGCTGCTGTTTGAAAACATGTTACTTCAGAAAATGTAATTTCTTTTTTAGATTTTCTGCCGTTACATTATTTTTCGTAACTGGCATTAAACTCTATACCGACAAAATAATCGAGATGCATCATTAGAGAGCGTTATTTAACATGTTACGTTAATCGAGATGCATCATTAGAGAGCGTTATTTAACATGTTACGTTAATCGAGATGCATCATTAGAGAGACTTATTTAACATGTTACGTTAATCGAGATGCATCATTAGAGAGCGTTATTTAATAAGTTCTGTGTATTTTCAATGGCTGTGTATAAAAACAAAAGACTGAAAGCATTACTTGTTTCAGGAAAAAATTTTTTCGTGATCATTTGAGAATGTGCTGCAATGTTTGATGTTAGGGGAGGTAAATATTTGAACGCTAGTATTAAGTATTTTGTACAATAGATAATATAGAATGCATACCACTAACGATTAACGCTAGTCAGGAATTGTGTTTAATTTTGTTCGTTTTCTATGTCGATCCATAATAACGTTTTAGTGATACTGAAGTTATTGTGTTTATATCTAACGGTCATGTCGATCCATAATAACGTTTTAGTGATACTGAAGTTATTGTGTTTATATCTAACGGTCATGTCGATCCATAATAACGTTTTAGTGATACTGAAGTTATTGTGTTTATATCTAACGGTCATGTCGATCCATAATAACGTTTTAGTGATACTGAAGTTACTGTGTTTATATCTAACGGTCATGTCGATCCATAATAACGTTATAGTGATACTGAAGTTATTGTGTTTATATCTAACGGTCATGTCGATCCATAATAACGTTTTAGTGATACTGAAGTTATTGTGTTTATATCTAACGGTCATGTCGATCCATAATAACGTTTTAGTGATACTGAAGTTATTGTGTTTATATCTAACGATCCATAATAAATGTAAGATTATATATATATATAACATTCTGATCGAGTATGCGTTGTGCAAGTACGCAATATATTATGTGTTTTTTCAGGAATTAACTGAAACTGAGAAACGATATAAAGAAACAGTTGCTTTCAACATACTTATTATTCATAGATCTTTAATAGAAAATCTGCATCTTATAATCTAGCCTGTTTCTCTTTCCAACAGACTATCGAACGTAGTATTACTGATGCTGAAATTAGAGCTATCGTAACAATCTGTTAATCAGATAACCTCAATGTTGATTTTCTAGAATGTCCTAAAGGTACTTAGCGTTGCAAGTTGTTAGTTCTAAATAATATATATATTAGCTCACTTATATCTAATTCTGGTTTTGCGTATTCTTTTTTGTTTGTTTGTTTTAGCGCAAAGCCACACAACTGGCCATTACGATATAAATATTGTCCTGTTAAGAAAACAACAAACTTCCTTCACTTCACTTTTTTCTGCATCGTATATATCTCCATTAAATGTATAATATTCTTATTTTTTAGTTACGTTTATTACATTTTATGGAATTGAAAAGTAATCAAACCATCTGAATTTTGTTTTATAGTTTAAATTTTTGTTATTCCGTTAGGTTTGTGCTGCTGTTGGAATGTGTTTCATCGAAATAATTTAAATACAGTAAATAAACATGCTGTTATTCACGCCTGTGTTCTCTTTTTTCTCGTACAAATTGTGTTTTTCTATAAATCCTAACGAATGGAAGGAACATTAACCATAATCTAGATAATAAATCTGATCATTTTTATACAAGTGCTTTTTATATTAGATACGCATTTATCTTGTCCTAACTTAATATTAGTCATCTTTAGCAGATATTTACGTTAGACCAGTTATATTTGCTGCTAAATGGTATTATAACAAGATATATATTTATATATTGATTTTATACCAAGCCTATACAACATATGTAAATCAACATCAAAATATAGTCTTATCTAAGTATAATTTGTAATTAAACAAAACATCAGGTTTTGTTAAATTCAAGACTGTTATTATTATGATTACATCACTCTCTCAAACATAAATATAACATGCAACATTTATTTATTTTAAAGCACTGGATTAGAATAATCGAGATACATAATATCCTACTATACATCTTATTTAGCTATAATAAAATGTATGAGAACATTAATGTTATTTTTTAAACATTCTATAATAGAAACAACCTTTTGTGGCACTCACATCTAACACTAACAGAGTGTTTGTAGTTCTAAAAAAAAACAACCACAAGACAAGGAAAGTAAACACTTCCTTGCTTATTTTCACACACTGTTGTTCTATGTAAGATTCGTTCATTGTATATACTAAACACACATGTAGTTGACATCTGTTTCACCATTAATACCGTTCCTCACCGCTGGGGATTTACATAGCGTTTTTAAGTCGTCTGCTATAAAGAAAGGAAGCTTGTTTACCTCAGATTCAAAAATAGTCTTTTAACGCATAGAAAAAAAAAACAATGTTGGATTCAAACCATTTAGTTATGGAGTATTTGTAAGAAAATAAAAATAAACCAGTACAAAGGAACAGTGTTCAAAATATGATTTGCTATCTCAATGATCAATTAATTATGGGGCCATATGTTCACTGCTGGGTAATACAAGACCTTGACCTAGCCATTTTTAGTTCGCGTATTACCTGTAGTTAGTGTTTACTTAAACATACAACTTACATCTAAGACTTGTTTACGTGTAATTGCAACCAAACAATAAATTTAAAGTTGATTTAAACAAGTGTTACAAAAATCGACACATTTGTCCACACAGTATCCGAATTCTTTGTGAGTTTGTAATCTTTATGATATATACAAAACACACTTTGAAATCTACATACATATAGTTATAACATAGAGCTTTTGATGGAAGCTGATATAATCGTTTCACCAAAACATGCACACCGTTGTTCCATTGCTACAATTGAATTCATATGGCTTTTGAGACACAAGAAAACAGAAACGGATAAGATTGTTTCAGCATAAAGAGTCAGTGCTCAAAATACTATATACAATGATCAGGTGATTATTTATCATAATTTTATAGATATAGCATTACAAAGTTCTTCCGCTTCAAGTGTCTTTATACTATACATATTTCTTTCCCGAATATGCTTGAATATCTTTAAAACCGATTACAGTCGTAAAAAGGTGACGGCACCGACCTGTGCTGGAAGCCTGCGCCACTGAATCCGAGCTGGCAGCTTGGGTTGACGGGAGCTGTGGAAGAAATGAGCCGCTGATTCTCAAATATGTCTCGGACACTTTGAAAACCGTTGACCGCTGATAGTCTGTCCGTGCTGAAGGAGCAGTTGCCAGACACTATGTCACCTGATGTGCTGTAAGGGTACCAGGAAGAAGATGGACTGTTCGTACGACGCCCGTTTCGATAGTTCTGAGCCGCTGATGAGGAAGAATTTCTAGTTAGCTCATTCACTGTGAGAGAACAGGTACTGTTGCCGGAACCTGTGTGGCTTCCGTCGCTGGGGAGGTGTTCGACAACGGGACAGATTCCAGCAGGTCGCATGCCGCATTCTGGAGGATAAAGCCCGGGAGACGTAGAACACTGGTAATTGACGACATTGGAAGAGCTATTACAAGAAGGAAGATCAGAGTACATTGGGGAACGAGTGTAAAACATTCCTGTAGTACAGTGTCCATTAGGATCGGTACAAGGATTTATTCTCTCACGACGAACTTCTTCTGGAGATAAGTTATCTAATGTGGAACAATGTTTTTGAGTATCAATCAGTGAACTTACGGGAAAAGATCCCATCGTAGACGTTCCTGGGTTATCGTTTACAACTGCATCTAATAATGAAGAGTGGGGTCTCTCACCGTTGGTTAAAGCAGATTTACCTTCGAATTTACACTTTATTACTCTTTGCTGCATACATGCTGGATAATCGTAACTATCCATAAGCTCAATTTTGGGAGTTATCGTGGATAAAGGTGGAACTGATGATGTCTGCGGTGACGATCTGTTGAGGGTTTGAGACTGCCGACACTCCCCATTCAGATAAGAGACTGGTTCCCTGGCAGTGCTACTGTTTATGTTGTCCTTAGTGAAGGCTATTTTTGTTTGGATTGTCAGGTTGCTAGAGTCTTGGTTAGCTCGTTTGTTTTCGACACCTAATTCGACTGAGCTACTTCCTAGTAAACTGCTTCTGTCGTTATCATTCTGTATAGTTTTAATTTCTTTTTTCTTCTGCCCTTCTTCCTGAGACACATCCATCGGTAATTTTTGACGACCTGTGTCCTTTTTCTTGAATCGCTTCCTTCGCCGTAAGTAGCTACCGTTGTCAAACATGTTTAAACTGTCTGGATCTAAGGCCCAATAACTTCCTTTTCCCGGTTTTTTATCGTCTCGCGGAACTTTCACAAAACACTCGTTAAGACTCAAGTTATGTCGAATACTATTTTGCCATCCTTGTTTATTTTCTCTGTAAAAAGGAAACCGGTCCATTATAAACTGATAAATTCCGTTCAACGTTATCTTTTTCTCTGGAGAATTTTGAATTGCCATAGCGATTAGGGCAATGTAAGAGTACGGTGGTTTGACCATGTCTTTCGGAGCAGGCTGCGTTGCCTGCGGTACAGCAGGGCCATAAGTCGGGCCATACGGCGAAGTTCTCATAATTGTCGTGGTATACTGGTCCTGGGTGGGGTGGCTCTGACCAGTAAACCCTGATACCATACCAGCACTAGGGTACATGGTATTCACAGCTAATGTAGAATACCCTCCGTACCGATAGTAGTTTTGGTGTTCACCGTATAAAGTATGCATTTTCTTCCTATAATTTTGTTTGTGTATATTTACATGAACGGTTTAGGATATTGAATTTGAAAAAATACGCTAGATCAAACTCGTGATGGTAGAGACACACTAAACAGCCTTGCTTTCTTATGAATAACGGAAAACAAAATTAAACGTCCCTACTAACGGTGGTCTTCGAAGCTTACTTTTGGCAATGTACCAAGCTTAGAACTCAGCCGTGAAATCTTCAGCGCTTTCCTGGCACAATCACTGTCTTCTCTTCCATTCTTTGCATCTTTCCTGCTCGCTCATATTTCTGCAAGTGCTACACATTTGAGCTGTTTCCGCACGAGTTAGGGTTAGCTGGTATTATTCACTGCTCAAACATTAGCGTATGATGTTGCTTGAGTATGACTACAAGTTTTCAGTCCACGCCCACGAGCACTGGCCTTCCACCAATCGTAACGGAACTTTTAGTTCATATACATGTATTGTTTATAGAGGGCGGCCAGGAGATGACCGTACATGTCCTCTAAAGACAGGCAATTCCCGACAGTTAGGAGAGGTAGAATAAAGCTGGATGCGTCGAAGAATCAGTTGATAGATTTACGCATGAGGGCGTGAAGCTTGTGCCAGTTTAATATGTTACGCTAAGTCACTGATTAGGCTAGAGTGGTACTAAAACTGAGAGGAGGGAACCTTTATGATAAAGATGAAGAAGATGTTGAACTTAACGGTTCATATGGGTTTGACTTTGTATACAGTAAACAAGGTTACATAAAGTGTTTAGGTCAACAAATTTTAACTTTTAACGAGATATGTTTTCACTACGTATCAGCAATTTGACTTAAATTCGCTTTCTAGAGTCCATTAAGTACTTAGCAGAAGCAAACCTCTTGTTAGAATTAGTGAAACGAAAAATATTAAGTATTCAAGAAAATGTACAATGTGAAACCAAATAAACATCATTAACACGCCCCTAGATAGATGGGGTGCACCTCTAATTTGTACATGAATACATACATTTACAAAACATATTTAAAAGGAGTAAAAACAGCCTAAGATGCAAAATTTTAAGTGAAAATTACAAAATGTTTACGAGAAGGCAGAGCCTCGGATCTCTCCCACCTCCAATAAGACCCACTTATTTCCTATTTTTCACTAAAAGTAGCACCCCTTTATAGATTTCTGCCTACTCCTCTGATTATAATCACTTGTTGAATGAAATTGCGTGTAGTACATCATAATAATTTCATAGTTTATTAAACTTGCTTATAAAATACAAAAAAAAAATGTTTAAGGGCAATGAAAAGGAGAATCAATAAAATAATTCGGTTTTAGTAAACTTTTAGAATGAGTTGTCGCCACGTTTCATTTAAGCATTCATTTAACTTGTGTTATAGGTTATTATATATATATATATATATATATATTAGAAAAGTGTTTGCTAGCTTCCTTGTTGAGTTATAGTATTATGTCTATTCTTATGGCGCTTAGATGCTCAGGAGCCACATATAAAAACATAGAAAAAAAATGTGTTAAAAGCTCTTTACTTAACGTTCCCAAATTTGACAGCCTTTTCCCTTGTTAAACAAGATAAGGAGAGTTATGAGAAAACAGAACCTCCTAATTGTACTTGGAACAGAAAGGCAAAGACAAAAAATAAGGTAGCGATTTAGAAGAATAAATAGACGAACTTTTTTTATCACCTGTAATAGAATTGTACATTTTCAGATAATGATTTACTGCTACACGTCTGGCTTTAAGTAAGCATTAAAGAAAAAAAATTGGAAGCTAGCCAACTGCTAAGTTTTAAATTCCTCAGGAAGACACTCACAGTTGAGAAGCATCTACGAAATACGTACGTGCAAAATCAAAGAATTAATAGTTTATAACAGCATTTATATTGATAATGAAATAAACAACACTCAAACAACCAATATTTAATTTCAACTAGAGAAAAAAGCACAATAGAATTACATAAGAAACTGCATATACCATGACACTTTGTATACCAACCCAGTTGGCAGACTGCTTGGCGTGAAACGACGCTGCTCATGCTGGTTACCATGACAACCCATGAGTTCGAAGGGCAAAAAAAAAAAAAACAAAATAGGCGGGCTATCAGTGCTACTGAAAACTTGCATCAGCTGAGGTTCTTCGCGAGCTCCCCAATGTGTTGATCTGATGGGAAACTGGTGACGCGTTTAAAAAGTCAAGACGAGTGAAGCTGTAGAAGCTGCATAAGAAGGGGGTTTAAATAATACTTATATTCTTTCCACCAGACTTTTCCATATAACAAATAACAACCTTGCTACCAGATTCGTGTTCAGGGATTCATTTTTTTATTTTTTGGCAACATGGAAATACGTCATCCACAGCTCGACAATTAACTCGTGCAATACTAATAATAATGATACAGACTTTGTTTTTAAAATTGGCCTATGAGTTATTAAAGAGCTTTGTCTTCCCGTATATTCAACACTGAAACACCTTTCTGTTCTTAACCACAAGAAATGATTATTATATCTTAAACTGATAGTTTTACATACTAAAAAAATTTAGTTTTTTTTTCACTTTTGGGCAAATATGAGCTTGATTTTCCGTTTATTGTGTGCTTAAAAAGTTTGATAAGAATGTATTTCCTTAAACAGTCTTTTAATTGTCAAAATAAAAGTTGAATATTAATCTTAATATTAATATTAACGTTTGCTTATTTATTAACCCTAGAAGGGTTTTGAAGACGCCAATAGGAATACATTTTGTTTTAATTACTGGACACATGACGTTACATATATACAGTTTGCATGTAATTATTAATTTCTTACAAAATATATTAAATAAATGTAATCAACGCTGCTTTTATCAGAGTTATAAGAAAATAAATATTACGTCAAAACACGTAAAACTGAAGAGTCATTCTTATCAATAAGGGCTTAGCACTACCTGCATGAATTAAGTTTCATATGAGAAAAACTCCAGATCATCTTACAAACGCCAAGGCTTGGAGAAAATAGTATAACAGATGAAATCCAGACGACTCTCTTGCAGGATTAAATCTAAATAGGGAATAAAAAATTGAACAAGATTGGTTTATTATTGTTTTATTCGTTTGCTTCTTTAGAATATTCACGCGAATCCACATAAGGGCTACCTACGTTAACCATCCGTCATAGCGGGAAGGAAGCTACTCAACAGCATCCACCGCCAAATCTTAGGCTAATCTAATAAATAGAGGGATCTTATCGTCATTCTTATAACGCATCCATGTCCCCAAAATATGGGGCGTGATTTCATAGTAACAAAGATCATGGACCCTCGGATTCACCTCTTGGCATGCTATGGAAATAACTTTCAATAGAAGTATATTTCATCTTTATATCTTAATTATTTTGTATAGCATCCGTGTAATGTACCAGTATAATTTATCAATAATATTCTCTTTAAATGAAGAATTAGCAAACAGAAAACGAAAGCTGTTATTTGTTGTTATTTTTAGCCTACACAATTGGCTATATGGTGATCTGCTAACTGCGGGGAATCGAGCCCTGTATTTTAGCGTTGTAAGTCCGTAAACCTACCGCTGACCCATCGTGGGATAAAAATTAAGGCAAATGTAAAATACGTTAGGACCATAAAATGTAAGTATTGGTTTAATAAAATTCGCATACGTCATAACTGGTTTTGCTTGTTGGTTGATTTATAGCAAAGGTTTTAAGGCTATCTGTCACCATCCCTAATTATGAGATGCCGATAAAAGGGATGACGAATGGTCAGTAGCACCAACCGCAAACTCTTGTTCTACCCTTAATCACCGAAAAGTAAGATTGACTGACACGTTATAACGCCCTTACGGCTAAAAAAGACTTCTAAAAGCGAAAAGAAGCGTGAACAGTGTACAAAACTACTTACATGTACATATATATATTTATAATCCTCTTTTTCTAAAATATCTTGAATACAAATGGGCAAATGTGTTAGTAATAATTTATTATGTAGTTGACGGAATTGCGGAATCACACATGGAAATATTAATTCATTAGATCATTAATTACACATGCTGACTGTACAAAACTGATTAAGTGTTTTGAGCGATTTATGAACTTATCATATCCAATTTCGCAATATTTTGTAACTCTCCGATTTTAAAGGTTAAATATGATTTTGTTTTCCATTTATGTGATTTTTGGATTTTTTATAACCGACTATTACATTCTATTTCAAATTTAATACGTGAAATACTTGACATTTATCTCAAACTGTTGGACAATATTTAAAAGAATATGTATATTATAATTATATGATACTGCAATATTCTGATTTTTTGTGAGACATCGTCTCGTCTCAAAAAAATCACAGCTATATAATCAAACATTCGTAAGGTTTTGCACACAATGAGGTAAAAATTGAAATCATTTTGTACAGTAGACTCGTTGTTTGTCATTATTTGTTCATAAGTTAGATAAAAAAAGTTAATTTTCAATGTTCGCGCGCCTAATCAGTACAGGCGTGAGAAGACACATTCTGAACACGTGTAAGTAGATGGACTCAACATGTAGACAAGAATGACACATGAGACAACGCCCGCTTCTCTTGGTTCACTCCTTTTGACTAGAGTTTCCAGCACCCCACTGGAGCCTTAGAGTAGATGTAATGTTCAGTTGTAACCCAATCTCATTAACAAAATTTCGAATTCTCTGGGAAGTTTTCTTCTTGATTAAACTTTCCAATCTTACACATGAACTCGTCTTCTGTAACACGTTGCCTGAAGGGAGAACATCTTAACGTCCATTTGTTGGTGGGTGCTAATACTTCTTCCGTCGACAACATTTATTCTAAAAAGTGTTTTCATTTACCAAAGCCCTGAATATTTTTGTTTTTATTTGAAACCGATGTGCTTGATATAGATGAAAGCTTGTTAACTGAAATAATTTATATATTTGCAAACTCGAACATTGAGGATTTCTTTTTGTCAAATTTGAAATTCACCACAAATATATGAAATACAAACACTAAGTTTTGTGTAATTAGGAAAAATACGACTTACTTCACTGTTGCACTTGGTAACAAGTATAGTTTGTTTGTCTGTTTGTAGTTACGCACAAAACTGACTACACAAAGGGGTATCTGTGCTCTACCCACCACTGGTATCGAAAATCGATTTATAGCGTTTTAAGCCCACAGACATACCGCTGTGCCACCGGGGAGCACAAGTATAGATTTTAAAATTTTTATTTCGCTTTTAACATATTTTACAAAATATTATCAAAGATATATTACGAACACACATTAAAATAACACACATCTTTCACAAGAATAAATACCTATCTATCAAAACAGAAAGAAAAAGATCAGGGTAAAGATGATTTCTGATGATCAAAACAGTTATGGTGAATTTAGTTCGTAGTTTGACGCAGAATGATTTAACTAAATGGTTCATACTTACACAAAATAATCATTAATTAAATGCTTATAATTTAAAAGTTATATTTAACATGCATGTAAATTACACTGCTTTGTCGGGTTCAAAGACAAAATATCGCATTTGAAGACACTAATGTACATAAATTTAAATGTCTATAGATGCACTGCAATTCTAGTTACATTGAATCAAGCACTACATGGTTACAAGTATTCATACAAAAACATGCAAGTTTGATGAACAATAACAAAGCAACTATGAGTAATCATGCACTTAGTGAATGTTCATTTAACGCTCTTGCGAGGGAAAGCGAAGAAAGAAATGTACGTACAAAATATATATTTCTGATTAATTGGTTAAGGCAACACTTCAACGAAAAGAATTGAGTTATTAACCAATGATTAAAAAGTCATCTGTATTTTTTCTCTGTGTCCAGACATCTTTTTTTTTTATAATCTCCATTGGATATTGACTCACAGAATTGAAGTTATGTCAACTTTTATCTCTAGTACAAGAACAGAATAGAACCGCTTCTACATCTCGAACTTAAACAAAAATTATAAGTTACAGTTTATTGGATAGTTGGATTCGGTAGTAAGTTTCTGTCAATAGAATTGCTTATGTTATAAAGGCCCAAACATTACGTTCTTAAAAAAACAATAACGACAGAATATGAGCAAACAGAGATAAGACCTGTTAATCACGAAACGAAATACTGTATTTGTATTTTGTATTTTATGACAAAATTACTAAGGCTGTCTGCTGCCGTCACTTATTTTGAACTGCTGACCAGAGGGAAGGCAGCCAGTCAGCAATATCTTACCATCCGTCATCCACCCCGAGGGATTAATTGTAACTCTTATAACCACCTACAGCTAAAATATTTTGTAGTATCGCACGTATTCAACCAGGCTTGCCAGCTCCAAATTAAACAGCTCGACCACCTGAAATACAGTTATTTTTAAAGTGATTTTTGGAAGTTTTTTTAGATAACGACTACAATTAACTTTAGTATTCGTTATTGTAACAATATCACGAGAACATGCATAATGTTTCTTTCTCTTAAATGTTACATGTATATTTTTGATTAAATATTCTATGATTTCATGTTAATTTAAAGTCTTCAAGTAGAATAAGCTTTTATATCGAATTACTTTCTTAAAGCATACGTCGTGATTTATTTTGCACATGCGCAATTGTGAATAGCATATATATATATATAAATATATATATATATATATATATGTATAAATATGAATTGCCATAGAAAAATACAGATAGGAAAAGAAAAGAAAAATCGAGCCAGTTTTATATCTTATTTTGATAACCTATATATAGTTAAAAGTGGCAAGTGACTTGTTAAGAACAAACAAATATTTCGTTGACATGTCACTCAAACGAAAAATAACAAAAATAATAAGATATTTCCGCAAACATATTAGACACGAAAACTCTCCTAGCCTACTTTGGTTACAGCTAATTATATGATATTTTGTACCTGTTGTTTTCTCTTATTCTTTTCTTATTTGTTTTAAATGGGCTTCGCGGTTTCATATTTACATAGTCGGATATAGATGAAATTAATGGTGGCTGATAACATTAAAATTGTTTTGCTTGTTTTGAAACCGTTCCAGACTTACATTTTCAGCTTCTCTGACACGAAAAATAAGTTACCAATGCATATTCATGGTGTTTTTTTTAAAGAGCTCTTTAGCTTACAAAGACTCTACGACCAGTTATTCTACTTTCATATCCAGATTGCTATGTCGGGAAAAGCTTGAAATGTCGTTATCATATCACCACCTCTTTCTTTATTTTTATTTTTGTATGCCAGGGAAAGAGGGTGGATAACTGGGTGGCCAGTCCGGTAACCGTAACTTCAGAAGACGTGTAAACTCTAAGCCTTTTTCACGTAGGCGTTGCACCACGTGTTTTTACTTTGGTTTCTATATCTTGTCAAATTGTACCACAGGAAAATGAGCATTATATATTACTCTAATTTTACTTCTTTGCTTAGAAAGTACCAAGCTCTATATTTTTAAAACTAGCATCTTAGTAATGACGGGTGTCCTCAATTTATTATTTACCAGGCAATCATGTTTACAGCAAGTTTACAGCAAACCCAAGATAGCATTACTTGAATATACTGTGCTTTACATAGAGAAACTATGAGCTATTTTCGTAGGATGAGTCACCAATGACTGAAAACTTGTATTTATAATAAACTTAACAAGAATGACAGCGTGTGTTTTGTAAATCCCGTAGAAGTTAGAACTTAACGTGTGAGTTGTAACTAATAAACACTTGACGAAACTATAACACAGGTACCTATTATACACTCATATATAAACTTTACAAATTATATTGGTAAAATAGAACATTTAGTTTTAACAAACTATAAACTGGCTTCTTTTCGCGTTGACAAACGAGCAAGAAAACGTTTATTGTTCAACTTGACGTTTCGTTAGATCGTATTCAAGCGTAATTTATTTTTTAGCCGTTTTGTTAGTGGATATCAATCTACAATATTCCTTTTAAAATACGTATAAGAAAAGAGAGAAAGAGTTGGATCATGAATATTTTTCGGAATCTACGAGTTAGAAAATGACGTTATAAAAACCTTGATTCAATAGAATACGTATGCGATAAGTCTTGCTGTAATCTTTCTTACGAACAATAGAATAAAATAAGAAAATTATATTGCCAACGTATAATTTTTCATGTTTCTTAAAACAACAGTTTCTGGATAACCCGAAGGAGTTCTAAAGTAACTCCGTGTGTTCGCTTCAGTAGCAAGCTCACTGGATTATCTATGAATAATTGAAGGAAAGAATATAATACATTGGAAAATGAATGCTGCTTATACGACTGAGCGACTTTTGGTTACGTTCATCTGTCTAGTTCCCACACTGCCGAGACTATAATTACATTGTGTTTATATAGAGAGCTTTGGGCTAAGGTACGAACTAAAATTTGTATATGTTTACCAGAAAGATATTTAACATTTCAATGAACCAAACTTATAGGTGGAGTAAACATTATGTCTAGTTTACAAACACGCTTTCACAAATGTGAGAAAAAGAGTGAACCAGTGCAGTCTGTTTACGTATAACCATATACAACAGAGACCAGTGTGTGATAAAAAATAATTTATCGTGAAAACGTCAAAACATAGAATAGTAAGTTTAATTTAAAAGAAGCGATTTTTACATACAATAAAATATAGATAATAGCGCTAACCCCTAAAAAAAACTAGAAAAAAGAAAACTAATGTTTGAAAGCAATGAAATGACGATATTCGTGAAGTTCTGATCTCTACGACCGGTAGGATAAATATATAGAGAACACATTTTGTTTAATCAGAGGAGATGGATCAGTAACTCAATTCAATGTTAGCTCACTTGAAAGTACATTTGAACTTAAAAGTAAAAAAGGAAGATGAGTACGATGATATGAATTAATAAAACAAAGTTTAACAGAGAGATAGGAGTTGTTAAGGTTATTTGTTGTTGTTTTTGCTACCACATGTTTCTATCTTACAAATGATACAGAAATCTATACATGTCAGAGAAAGAGTAAATTACAAAGTGACAAGAGAGTTATTAGAAATGTACATGTTACATAAAATGTGTTGAAAAGCGAATGTTGAAATTGAAAACCATAAATTATTATGATCATTTGTCATCCTGTTATGCTCTAATTAATTAATAAGAAAGATATAAAGTCGACAAATGAAAGTGTCTTCGTCTAGAAAAAAAGGAGTTGAAAAACAAATAATTGAATGAACGTTGAAAATGCGTAGGTGTTACAGATTTCTTTGACAAAGAATAACTCATTAATAGCACCCATAGGAATGTAAAAATAACAACAACAACAAAACTTATCGAATTCCTTTGCGTTTTTCAATCTGCTTCATCCCTCTGGGTCTTTTTTCTCAAGATTTATGTTTTCTTGTAGCCTATTCCTCAATAGCTATAGTATCACAATTTATTTAATTTTTTGTATGTGTCTGCCTGACTCTATCGTGCTATTATATATTACAATTTGGCATCCCTTCTTTCGGATATATATATATATATATATAGTAAGTTACATTTAAAAATGGTTGGGTATATTATATCAAAATGATTTAGAACATGCAAACCGACAAGTCATGTAACAACCACAACTGATATAAAATCGCGGTGGAACGGCATATATTGTATAAGAACAATATTTTACATTCTTTGTTATTTTGTAGGCTGTACAATGCCACCGAAAATTGATCACTTATGGAACGTACATGTAACAGTCCTTTTCGATGCAATATATTCATACACTCAAATCCTAAAGATATGTTCATAGCGGGGATTTAGAATTTCCAAGACAGGAATCTCACTCGCACTTAGTGGCATTGGAAAACAAAGGAATATGAATGAACTTGGAGAGACTTTCCAGAAAGAGACTCGCAACAAGTCGTATCTCAGCCATGATAAGCGAAATGTAGCATCTTGTAACAGGTGATGTCTGTGTAATCAGACTGTCGAAATGGGAAATCGTCTTCCTTGCACACTATATGGTTTATGGAAAGCTGCAGGAAGGAGAGGTGACATTGAAAATGGTAATCTTGCGAAGGAGTCTTTTGCAATGAAAAATACGCTACAGAACTATTGTTAAGATTCACGCTATTATCAAGATGCGCATTCGTCAAATAGAGCATAACCGGATGTGGAGACATGGACTATAACGACGTGGTGAGACTCCAAAATCGTTTTAATATGACATACTCAACATCATTGTTTCTTCTTGATGTCTTCGAATCAGAATATGGCTTGGGCTCCTAATGATCCACTATGTTATGAAAAGTCTTTTTTTTAATTATTCTGATTAAAGACAAATTAGTATAATTAGTAATTATGAAAATTGAATTGAGCCATTAGAGATTATGAATTTCAGATTTGACTTAGTTTCAACAGTCTGCTACTGTAACGAAATATTTGAAATTTCTTAGTTGTAGCCAATGGTCGTATACGAATATCTTTATTTCCCCCATTCGTTCGTTACGTTACAATGTTCAGCAGATTAGCATATATGAACAATTACACTGACATATACGCATTCAGAAAACAAAGCTCTCTGGTCGTTCTTAATTAGCACAGCTACAGGGGGAAAGGCTGGTTCTGAAGTTAAATATGTGTGATAAAAGACAACTAGCAGCATTTGTCTCTTGGCATTTAAACTTGTTGGTAATCTCTTGATTTAACAACTTAGCAATAAACAAAGGTGTTTGTTTTGGAATTCAAACAGTGAAGAGAATTTCGTTAGGAATGTAAGCTTTACTCTATATGAAAATCCACTTCGTTACGTACTTCACTAAGCAACTAATCATTTGGTCAGATTTTTCATTTGCATTTTAAGTTGATTCATCCATTGTCGACATGTTAGAGACGTTCAATATCAAGTGAAACTAGCTCTAATCAATAATATGGCGTATCTTAACGTTTGAGTAAATAAAACCTGTTATTATTATTTTAAGCAGACTTCAATTATTTTGTTCGATGAACTTAAATTCATTCCAGAGAGCCACATTTCCTGCTCCTAATAAATATTAATTATATTGTACTTTCCTGTAAATGTTATTTATCTGTTATTTGTAGTGTATTCTTCCTCTTTTACTCAAGTCTCAGTTTTATAAAACTTGCTTTGATAGCTAGTCCCTTAATAATTATTTATTTCAGTATATCACTGATACCCAAAGAGGAAAGGGATATTGCAATGTTACAGATAACTCTTATTTAAAAATATTCCACATTCAGCATAAGTTTTGAAGGTATTCCGTAAAAGAATATTGATATATGGAAAATTCTGATAAACAACGTATAGTTCTGTATGAGTAAAATTACGCAAGAAATATAATTTTTTATTGAAGGCAGTGCATGTATTTCTAAAGGATTTCTTATGTACGAGAACCACCCGTGGTATAATTTTGGAAAATATTCCCGTTCGTTCTTCAGGTCTGCGAAGCTATTGTTTGTTCGTTGAATTTCGCGCAAAGCTACTCGAGGGCTATCTGCGCTATTAGTACCTAATTAAAAAGCGATAGACTATAGGGGATGCAACACCAAGTTTTAGACTACTCTAATCGAATAGTGAAATTGACAGTCACATTATAACACCCCTACCGCCTAAAGGGCTAGCATATTCGGTGATTGTATTTCAATCCTTGACCCGCAGATTGCGAATAGAACGCCCTAAACACCAGGCTATGCCAGGCCTAGGAAGTTTTGGGATTGAGTTGACGTACTTGGCTAGGAGCACGATTCTAGATAAGAGTTCGCTACTGTTGATTTCTGAAATGTAATTCACCTTCTATCCCGTGTATTAAGAGAATAAGTTAATCGAGGTCTATCTGCGGTAGACATCCCTAATTTAGAAGTAATAGACGAGAGACTACATGGACTACTCTTTTATCAGCGAGTAGTAGGATTAACCGTCATATTACAACGCTCCCACAGCTGAAAGGGCGAGCATATTCGGTAAAGGGAATTCGAACCAACGACCTGCAGATTGAGAGTCGAGTTCTATAATCATCTGGCCATGCCAGGCCTAACAGCATAATAGTCACACTTTAAAGCTTATGCTGAATGTGGAATAATTTTTTAAATAAGGGTTATCTGCAGATTAAAATATAAATGTTGTTATATCATTGATTAGATCAAGAAACGCAATTACATTTTGTACTAAATACTGATTATAGCAATGTAAAATTTACAAAACTTAATGTAACTTACTCATTTTCGTGGCGACTTAATTTACTCCTAGTGCATTAGAAATAGTTTGATTTCAAATAATTATAAATTGTGTATACTAATATTGAAACCGTTCTTTTCTAATAATAATATGTGTTCAATCAATATTCATTTCATTATTTCTGTAAATCCCGTTTATACTGTTCTTAATAGAAGAAAAACAGTTACCAAAGCCCTTATTAATCCTATAATTAGTAGTATTATCCTAATTTGAACACATTTTCCTGTTTGTTTGGTGCTGGATACTAAAAAACACCCAAAACTTCAAATATCAATTATAATCATTTGAGCAATATTCCAACTGCCCTAAACTTAGCTTTCTTAAATCTCAGAATGAACTATTTATTTCCTTCGAAGGATTTATTCATCAACCAGTGTAGGTAGTAGCATTTTGAATGTACACATTCATCAAGAAACCAGAATATCAAGGATTACTTGAAATATTACACAAGTTTCTGTTAATTAAGACAGGACATTAGAATCTTACACTGACGGAAGAACTTCTCTTTTTCTTCACATTCTATGAGCGCATGTAAATGGTCTTAAATTTATCGCTTGTTTTTTAGGACTATGCCAACTATAATATAAGTTTTGACAAAACCTTGTCGAAACGTTGTACAGTTGCTGTTATGTTAAACTTATATTAAAGTTTTCCTTCATTACCCATTCAAGCCGTCTCCAACCATTATTAGTCTCAAAGTGGGTTCCTCGTCATCGAATATGCCAACTATATTTTCAATTAGACTTCAAGTAGCACACAACATTCTTGTAGTTCAATTGAATGACAGTAAGTCCATAAATTGTCATACTTGCTGAAAAAAACAGTCAGAAATTTTATCACAAACTTTTTACAAATATATTGTTGTTGAATGTTGATAATATTCTCATACTTGTTATCACCAGCTAACTTCTTAATTTCAGGCTCACCTTTTTTCGGTTAATTCACCAGATGGCGCTGTTGTTCTTCACACGCGACAGTTTTTTTGTTTTTTTTTTGAACTTGATTAATTGAAGAGGGACTTTGTGCATGGTTCGGCCTCAGCTTCAGGACACTTGGCAATCTTTGTTGGGCTTAGAAAATCGCAATGGTGCGCTTCATCGCTTTCGAGTTTAACGACTATTTGAGTCACTTAAGTACGTGTCTCAAATTCATAGTTAGGCTCTATCAGTAATGGTGATGAATTTGTCAACTAAGGGATTTTTGCAAGACACATTTGTTTTCACTCCACCTTTCGTTTCATCCGTATTTCTACGTCAGTTCCTCTTTTATTCTCTACGGGCTTCTGGAATAAAGAAATATATCGTTTAGCTAGGATAACTTTTCTTTAAACCTGTCAGCTATAGATTCATAAAAGATATAAGTAACGCGAATCACTTGGAAGAAATTGATGTTTCTCTTTAATCGGGCAAATTAAATTAATACTCTTATCAAGCTTTATCAGGCAGACTTGGAGTGTTTTTATTGTTGTTATATGGAGGTCAAAGACTGAATATATTAACGTCAAAGCCAAGTAAAATTCATACCAAAGTATAAACAAAACTCACAATCGCCGTATCTACCATGACGTTCAAATATAAAAATATAGTTTATATCAATTATAGTAATGTAGTTTTTGCGTAAGTGGATCTTGCCAAGTGTACTTTTTTTATCTGATCTGATAAAGTATATTTACATTTAATATTTGCATCTATGTGGGAGGTTCGAGGGAATTTAGGCAGTTTATATTTGGACTGGTTTATGTGACAGTCAGGTTTACAACTATTTGAAATGTTGTATTTAAATTAAAGGCTTTAGAAGCTTCATTGTGGTACGACACTAATTACCTAATGATTCAGCTTTGCTTGGATACTACAGGCAAGATAAAATATAAAGTTATGTTTAGCTTCTTTTTTCTTTTTTTTGTCGATTGCCTGTAAGACTTGAATGATTAACAATAACGCATTTGTTACCTTTACAGACGTTTGTTATTTCGGGGAGTTAAGTAACTTTAACTATTGTGCGTTGAAAGTTTAAATATTGTTATTTCTTTTATACGTATTACTCGAACTAACAGATTTATTACATTTCACAATTGTTAACTATAATTATTCATATACCGAATAAATCGTAAAATTCCTTGAATTGATTGTATTATTGTTATTGTTATACATTTCCTAACTAGTTCAGGAAGACAACGTGTTGGAAGGGTCCTTTCTCTGATTTTGTTATGACAGCAGTGGAGAAGTCTTTTGTGATGTTGTTTGAACTATATCCATCTCGGATCTATTCTGGGCATTAATCTTTAGAAGTTTTTAACTGCACTAAAATCTTTGGCTGATGTAGCAGATGCTGGACCTTTGAATTTAAAACGTAAGTCACATTAGTGATCAATTCTATTTTCGATAGCTATTCTTTGCTTCAATAAATCCTAATTTAGTTTGGCCATTTTTTGCAGATAACTAATAGGCTGTTTTCCTATCTTGTATTTCGTCACCTGATCATGACAGTTTATATAATACATAACTTTAAACGCCCCAGCTTAGTGAAGTTGCTCTATCCTTACAATCGTGATTAAGTATAATAAGTATGCGGCTCCATTAAAATACATTTCACCACTTTACCATTACATTTATTCTTTCGCAATATTAACTCAACTAAGGAGACATACATTTCTTACCTTATCAAGCAGTATAATTGCAAAATATTAAATTCAGGTATATTTCGTTAAGTTATTGATTAGAATTACTATTGTTAATTCCAACAGCATTTTGCTTATAATAGATTTAAGTATCCAAACTCTGACTTTTGGAGCAACTGGTTTTAGAAAAGACGTCATGAATGTGAGTTTTTCTTATAACAAAACCATATCTGGCTCTCTACTGTGTCCACCGAGTGGAATCGAACTCCTAATTTTAGCGCTGTAAATCCGTAGACTAACCGCTGTCCCAGCGGGGGACTGTTCACTGCGTAGAAGATGACATGAAAGTCTGATCTGGACAAAACTGAAAATACAATTTTGTAAACCGTATATAGACACATTTATGAAATTTTAATGGTGGTATATAATTTTAAGAATGTTTAAATATATATAATTAATTCTTTTTTTTAAAAAAA
>NW_013665626.1:383400-390489 GCF_000517525.1 Limulus polyphemus
ATTAAAGTTTTTCTTCATTACCCATTTAAGCCGTCTCCAGCCATTAAAAAGTCAATTACTTAACTGTAACGCCCCCACTTGGGATCTCAGTGGAGTTGCTCTATTCAGACAATCAGAGATAAGTAGACTATAATAAGTATTTGGATAATTCTGTTTAAAATATTCCATCACAAAAGTATGAGTCAAACAATAAAATTCCACTTTCACAGCTTCTTTATTTTTAACAACAATACCAGGTGTTCCTTTTACTACTATTTGTGTGACGTCTACGTTAGTCCAATCGTACCAACCAACATCCATCTTCGTTGCTTTCTACGGGCACGAAAGAGAGCTTTTCAAGAATAGCTGCATATATTTCGTCTGATATGACGTGATTTATGCCCAAAATAAATTACATAGATGAATGAGCTAGCAGTTGGATCCTTTCCTATATATCTAAAATTTAACTCAGAATGTTTGCTTAAACACCGTAAATAAAATCAACGTTCTTTTAATGTATTTAATAAAAATATCAAAATGATTAAATAGTAAACTTTTATTCTAACTGTACAAAAGTAAGCTTGTTTAGTAAGGCTGAATATCCTTAAACTGCATTCGAAATGTTTCTAAATATACATAGCAAGCATTCCGTAAATAGTTGTAACTCACCGTGGGCGGGTGACTATATAATGTGTTTCTTGTCCATTCTTTGACTCGCCACTTGACACTGGCAAGTTTAAGATTATAGAGATAGACTGTGCGACAGAAGAACCAGCACTGTGTGCGATGGTTGTTATTGAATACCAGAGTAACTGTTCGTAGTAGAAATGTGAAAAAAAAATGGGTATGGAAGAAACACTGCTCTACTTCTCTGAAACGTTGACTGACAGACATTGGATTTAGAGTTAAAAGGACTGCTCCAGTCTCTTTCCTGTATTCTATTCTTCTTACTATATCGGTAGTTTGTGAGGGTCAAGAAGACAGTTTGGCAGATTACTTGGTTCTCCCTTCTCCCAAGTTATTGACTTATGTCACTTGAGACCTTGGCAACCAAACCTTCAATTCTCAAACCTTTTTTTCTACAGTTATTATAACACCAAGTAAGTAAAGCTCTTTCATTGGAACCAACAATGTGCTCTCGAAACATTTACCCAAAGGTTAAGTGAAAAGTGAAGGACAGAGGAATGTTCTAAGAAAAATTTATCAAAGGAAGTAATAAAAATTAGTTTAGTAGCAAACAAGAAAAACGGAATCTGCAGCCATCATAAAAGAAACAGAGTAGAAAACGTATAAAAAAAATAATAGTGACTTCCAGCGATTTGAGAATCATGAGTATTTAATCGTGAAAGTACAACCAAAGTTTGGTGGTTTACATTAAAGTAAGCCAAACAGCAAGCCACTGAGATAAAAACCAAAGAAATAAAAATAAGTCATTCTTAACGATAAAGACAAGCGTGTTTTAACGTTCTGCCTTCAAACACATACCTAGTTCGAAACACGTTTTTTCTGAAAAAAAAAGTCTGTTAATAATTTCCATTTTCACACATTAGCTTCACACTGTAGTAATTGGCAGCAGATTAGTATTAAATGGTATAATACAAGTGTCGAATATATACATCTTGTTAAATCTTTCAGTGTTGTAGTTCGGCGATTGTTTTAAGTTTGCTACTTGTCTTTACATCATATAGTTTGCTATAAAAAAGTAATATTTAATTGAAAACGTTTCTGAGGCTTATTTGAGCTTCACTTGGGTACCATCATGTCAAAAATCAACTCGGAATTACTGCAGGAAAATGCTATAGAACTAAATATAAATAACTCACATATCAAGCTAATCTTATTCAATAGTTTTGCTCTTGCAACGTAAATTTAGATAAATTAACACGAAACAAACCAATTTATTTATAAAAGTTATCAAAATGAATATTAAAGACAATGTATATGTTTTCCTGCTATTTTGTTACGCTTTCAAGTGATTCCGCTACTCATTTTGCGCAATAAAATGCAAAATTACACGTTTTAAAAAGATGTTAATAAAACTACTTATATTGAGCTATTATTACGACTGGCATTGTATTCGGTGTAATTGACATCTATCGTGTAACGTTTCTAAAACTAAAACAAAAGTAGGATTTTGTGCACGAATAACATCTAAAGTTAGACAATGTATTAAATGTTGTAAGTAGAAAATTGTTGGAAAATACTTTAACACAAAACATTAAATGAATACAGATGTATGCTTATATAAATAATGCAAATTAACAAATAGATATAAATAAAAACAGAAAACTTAGGCTCGTAGAAAACGGGGATACTTATATAGACATAACAACACGTAGTCAAATTATAGTAATTCTAAAATATAGAGATAAAAAAGAAATACAGATACAAGTAAATAAACAAATATGTAAACAGCCATGAAAATAAAACATCTAGATTAATAGACAGATCAGCAGTCATAAAGTCAGATTTGGTTGTTTGGTTGTCGTTAAGCGCACAGCTTCACAATGGGCTAAATATGGTATGCCCACAGCGAGTATCGAAATCTGATTTTTAGCCTTATAAGCATTCAGACTTACTGCTGAACCACTGAGAGGGGTAATAAAGATAGATACAGATAGGTAAAACAATAGATCAACAGTCACAAAGATAGATAAGGATATGTAGACGGATAAAACGATAACCATAGACACACATATAGACTGATAAACTTAGAAAAATAGATACTAATAGATGAGTTGAGAGCTCACTATACTTTTAATGAAATATTTTATAAGAGAGGATGTGCAAAATGATGATTATATTTTATTAGTATTCTGAAAGTATTTGTGTGAAATGATGTATAATTATTTTCTAAGTTGCTATAATTAAGGTTGAAAAAATATCAAGTTTTCAAAAATAAGAAAATGTTACACACATTATGAGCTGCTTACGAAAAAAAAAGAAAGAAAAAAATTAGTTCAGTAACATAAATAGACACGCAAGGAAACTCGTCAAGTTAATGCTTTACCTTTCCCTGGCTTATAAATAATGCAATACCATTACATCTCAGTACAAATTCCAATATGCACCTAAATATTGACAAGAAAAACTAAAGTTTAAATACGCTTCGTACGGAAGCACGAGTTTATCCGCTATATATTCTACGGCAATTAGCCTTAATAGTCACTGCCACAACTTCATTCATGTTCGATGCTCTACAGTTAACTCACTGCGGGAAAGAAAATGATTACAGGTTTCAGATGATATACAAATTGGATTTAGACACATACACACAAAATAATATAAAAAACAAACATGACGACCGTTGATTTTTACACTTCTTTATTCCATAAATTTTAAAAATTAACTGTTTTATAACGTCGCTATATCAAGAGTTCGCCCAAGAGAAAAATCTCAAGATCGTAGTCAAAGATGGCGATTATCCACAAAGACAAGGTGTTTATACAAAAAAATTTTGTGTACAAATATACATTTCATTCATAGTCATTCCATGTTTTACATTTCTTTACTGTAAATTTAAATGCAACAACTCCGTTTTCTGCTTTGTAAGTTTTTGTTTCATTAATGTCGAACTACAAAGTATAACAACAACATTGTCTCAAGGTTTTGTCAATTTAAAACATATATTCTTCTCATACATATATATAGTATTCTAGATAATAATGCTGCGTATGTGAAAACAATCTTTGGGCTTTGTCTCATATGGTACACACGTTTCGTATGCGGGAAGTCCTTATCCATTTTATTTTTAATTTTTGCTTGTTACACAATGTTTCGTAGTCAAATAATTTTAGTAATACGTAGTACGCGAAGCACGAATTTATCCTCTAATTATGATTAATCATTTGAGAACATATTTATCATATTATCCTGAATAACAGCAGGTGTGTCCGAACCGCATACTTTGCTGCCATCTATTGATAAAGTTTTAAAAAACGGAAGCAGTTGCTCTGCTCGCGTAGCGTTGAAGTTATAGGTTTATGACAGAAGGATTAAACATTGTTGGACCTGAAAACAGTAACAACACATACGCCTTAACGTCATATATATTTATGTTTGTTAAAAGCATTATGTATTCTTAATCAATTCTCTTAATAGAATGTAGTTTCAAGAATCTAACTGCATCATAACATTCATTATTCAAAGTCTGTCGTGATTGTAAGCGTCTGTTTTTGTTTGTTGTTTGTTTTAGTGCAAAGCTACACAATAAACTATCTGTGCTCTGTCCACCGCGTGGAATCAAACCCTGGAATCTAGCGTTATAAGTTTGTAAACCTACCTTAGATCCACCTAGGTACGGGAGGGACAAAAACAACCTCTCTGCCTGCTAGATTGTAAGCACCTCATAGATATGTGTTTTTCATTCTACATCGAAAAGATTGTGCTAAAGATTTTCGAAAATACTGAACTATAACCAAGTATATTAGTAGTTAAAGCTTTCTAATATACGAAACCTTTTCAATTTCCTTTTGGATTTAAAAGGTTTGGTGGAAAACCTACTAAACGTTTACACACATCCTTAAATCAAGTCTATATGCTGAAAACAATCTATAGAAGAGCTCAAAAATTAAATCGAAATATTAAGATACCAGATAAAAATACATTCGTGTTTATATTCTAAGTTAATTACAATGCAAAGTCCAGTTATTTTACAATTTCATGAAATAGTTGAAACGAACTGTACATAGTATATAATTGCATCGCTAGGTGGCGATAGCGTTTATAAATATTTCTTATCATTGATAGTTTTCCGTGATTTTATTTTCACCTTTACGAAATGAAGCCTCGTGAATAATTTGATCAACACTATCATTTTTTAATCAGTACAACAATCAGTAGAAAGGTAAGGTATAAGATTTACGTAAGATTAAATATTTCAGTTTATATTTTTCAAATAAAAGGTTTTAGACAGATTCTGTAAAAATAAGAGATTTGAAAGATGAGAAAAATATGGTAATGCAAATAATTCTGGAAATACATAGTGTGATACATATACATGGGTCATAAACAAAGAGTGGTTAGAAATAAATGGTCGATTTATCATTAGTATAACATATTATTACAGAAAATACAAATAAAATGGGAAAGGGCTTATATGGAAACTGAGATGGCTAAACGGCAAACATACAACTTGGCTGAATTGTAGGGAGTAATAAAGGAGACCTAGATCACCAATTCGCAATCATACATTGATAAACTTGTGGTAGCTTAATATTCTATTTAAAGCAAATACAAATTCTTAGTGCACTGTGCAACTTAGTCATTCTATTGCTGTAGTGTACATATAGTGGCAGTATAGTTCACATTACTGTATTTTCTAATTATATCGTCAACAACTGTAAATCTTATGCTCTATATAATAGTTTTTGTGTTATTATAATGTGCATAATTGTAATAGTGTTATTATATTCTGGATTATTGTATTTAACTTATGATAGTGTATAACTAAAATAGTTTAATTATATTTTACATTATTGTACTTGGCTTATCATGGTGTACATAGTAGGTTATAAAAATTTGTCCATAAAGATTACTCGAGTAGGTCAAATTTGACGATCAGCTCTCAAATCGGTTAACATGAAAGACACTTGTATCAAAGCATTGGACATAATTACGAAACAGTGAATAAAATGGGCAAAAATGGAACTACACCAGAGTAAAATCATGCGTAACTAGTTTAATCCATTACTGGTTCTCATCCAACCAAGTTAAAACAATGTCACACCAACATGGTGTGTATAAAAGTACAGGTAGTTATAGTATTTTCAGCAGTAGTGTGGTGAATCAACTCATGGCTTCCAGAAAGGAAATAGCATACGTCAAATGTGTAGATATCAAAGTTTTGGTTGATGAAGGATACCCCATGAGACAGATTGAAGCCAAATTTTGTTTCAATAGCAGCTGTCTGGAAACCCTCGAGAAGGTACGTGAAACTAGTGCTGATGATGATCGAAAAGGTCGATGTAATAAGCCCAAACTCTATGGAAGTGTAGTAGCTGTAACTGTAGGATGTATGTGTAGATATGCTTGTTGTGTGATACATGGCAATACAATAGAGATGTTACCAATGGCCGAGCTGTAAGTACAGGTGTGAATGTTACATCAAGAACAGTAAGATGCTCATTAGCCCGAAATTGGTGTGTAGCTCTTCAAAAACCACTGCCTAGGAGATTAATTAAACCAAAAGAATATCAGAAATAAAACTATCGGGTGAGCAAAGCTGGAGGAGGGTACTTTTTACAGACGAATCGAAATTCAAATTGTTTGGCAACAATCAACAATCGTTTATTCGATGGCAGAGAGGAGAACAATATCAAGATCAACGTAAAACCTCTACAATAAAATATGCTGGGGACCAATGCAAGTTTGTGCTATATTTCAGCCAATTATATTGGATATTTACACTATATTAATGGTACTCTGCCTACAGACAGGTACCATCGTATTTTTATTCACCATATCATCACCAGGAATTCATCTTCCTGTAAGTATGATCGGGAGTACGTAAAAGATTTGGTGAAGCGATACATGGAAGGAAAAGAGGCCCGTGAAACACTGGCACATGGCTTGGTCTGTACAAAGTGTTATTAAGTACGAATAGTATTAAGGCTGTATTAGAAATGTAAAATATAATAACACTTTTACGTTCATAATGTTAGGAAAATACGTAGGTTCAAAAATCAATTAAAAACAAAAATACAAAATCCTATAACTGGAGCGGTCTCGACTGATGGACCTTTCTTCATCAGGGGCAAACAATGAACATTATAATAAGACGGATACACCAATGGTAACAATTACTATAATAAGACGGATACACCAATGATAGCAATTAGTATAGTAAGACAGATACAAAACCCTATAACCGAAGCGGTCTCGACTGATGGACCTTTCTTCATCAGGGGCAAACTATGCACATTATAATAAGACGGATACACCAATGGTAACAATTACTATAATAAGACGGATACACCAATGATAACAATTAGTATAATAAGACGGATACACCAATGGTAACAATTAGTATAATAAGACGGATACACCAATGGTAACAATTACTATAATAAGACGGATACACCAATGATAACAATTAGTATAATAAACGGA
>NW_013665626.1:391489-393869 GCF_000517525.1 Limulus polyphemus
GGTAGCAATTAGTATAGTAAGACAGATACACCAATGATAACAATTAGTATAATAAAACGGATACACCAATGATAACAATTAGTATAATAAGACGGATACACCAATGATAACAATTAGTATAATAAGACGGATACACCAATGGTAACAATTACTATAATAATACGGATACACCAATGGTATCAATTACTATAATAAGACGGATACACCAATGGTAGCAATCCGAAAATAAATTTTAGAACTTTATACCAAGATATTACTTCGCTTAGAGAAAAACAGTTGAATAAATTTATGTTAAAACTTAAAGGAATCAAAGTGCATTTCTGACGATCTATGCATATTTTCTCAGTAACACTAACTCTCGTACCTTACATTTGTGTTTAGCCTTCCTAAAACGCATAAACCTAATTTTCTCCTTCGTCGTGTTGTTTTCTCCTTCGACACTTTCAATTAAAAATTACTAAAATTATTGGCTTGGTTTTTACTTCCTTATGTCACTTCTGCTTCATCCAACATAAAAAACTGTCCGGATTTTTTTCACGGCACAATTTTTTCAAGTTTCTGGTTAAACTAGTTAGTTATGGTGTTATATCTTTCTATACAATTCTTTAATAATTATCATAATTCCTGTTTTGCCATATCTAAACACGATCTTTTTGAACTTTATATTTTTTCTGTAATTACTCCTTACGCCTTGTTTATGGGCCCACTACAAGGACAGTACCTTTGCAGGTCATTATTCAAAAACGGAATCCTCCTTCTCTATGTTTTTCCACTTAAATCCAACTCATCACAAATCCAGCGTATCGTGGAGTTTTATTCCAGTACTCAGTTACTTTTCCTTTATGTTTTTGGGCAGTATAAATAACAACAAATTTCAAACCCAAGTTTGTCGTAAGCCTACGAGCATTAACCTTTATATTCATTAGACATTTGTATATTTGAAAATCTTTCTTTTATGATATATTACAAAGTATTAATAAATTTATGTTCTCTGATCCTACTAGTATCAACCAGCTCACTTTATCATATCTTCTTTTATTCCAACCGATAGTTATCTCCAGCAAATGATTGACAAAACTATTCACACATACTCAAGTCTCATAATACTTGTGATTCCAATACTAAATTGAGTACTTTTGTTTACTGCAGTCAACTTTATTATTATACCTGGCCGTAGACTATTTACATTAATTTCTCATTTATACCCTGAACAAATAACATAAATTGTGTATACCGGTTTAGCTGTAATGATTGTTCATACTTTTTACATGGGTAAATCTGGAGATGAACTCTTTTTTACGATTAAAGGAACACTTGTACCTCCAACGTTTTTTAACGTGTCCAAACTACACCACAGCAAGTTTCTCTATCCACTACCGATAATGAAATTTTGTTTTTTTTAATCAAATGAAGAATACTGAAAAGTTCTAAGGGCCTCCTACATTTCGCAACTGAAACATCCTTTATATTAAATTTTATTAAATAATTAAAATCAACGTTTCATATTTACACAATTTTAAAACTTTATCCCATCTTTAAACCTATAAATAAGATTAAAGAAATGTTAGGGAATGCTAAGAATAAAATAGAATTAGAAGTTAAAACTGGGATTTACAAAAATAGAATGTTAGTGTGGGAGTATATATATTGGTCCAATTAAAATAAATTTAAAATATAGATTACAGGAACATAAAGGTTACGTAAGAAATAATAAAATTGAAAACTGTGCTATAGCAGAACATATAAAAACAAAACTACACACAATTTTATGGAAGAAAACTAAAATTTTAGCTCAACCTCTCAATATTACAGCTTTAAGTGTAAGAGAATCACTAGAAATAATAATATTTAAAAAATAAAAAGAGTCATTAAACAGAGATGAAGGGCCATCAAGTCAGTGTATTGATATTTGGTGTGATATAATGGGTTTAAAAGAAGAAAAGAAATAGCTAGGAGTGAATTTAACAACATGTCAAAAAATATTAACATAACAACACGGATGAGACTAGTCACTTGCTATGTGTGGTCAACTCTACTATATGGTGCTGAAAAGTGTACAGTATCTAAAGCGATTGCCAAAAAGATTGAGGCGTGTGAAATGTGGAGCTATTAGAGTACTGAAAATATCTTTGACAGAACATAAGATTAATGAACAAGTATTAGAAATGACGAAAATTAGAAGAACATTATTATCAGTTATCAAGAAAGAACATAAGACAAATGAACAAGTATTAGAAATTATGAAAACTAGAAGAACACTATTATCAATTATCAAGAAAGAACATAAGACAAATGAACAAGTATTAGAAATGATGAAAACTAGAAGAACACTATTATCAATTATCAAGAAAGAACATAAGACAAATGAACAAGTATTAGA